>NW_022983277.1:0-66667 GCF_011762595.2 Tursiops truncatus | reverse complement strand
AAGAACAATATTTAGTGAGATATAAACTTAAGGGGCTTTTTCCTGGCCCATTCCATTCTAATTTGCAACCTAGAACAGGACTTCCATTGAGGCTCTGTTTCCCTAGTAACCAGATTTGGTTAATGAGAACTGCTGCCGCCTTGTGGCCGTTTCACACAACAGCAGCTCTAACTGCAGCTGTAACGGTTACTTGATAGTCAAAATAATTGCAGGCCTGTAAATGACACCTGCCCTCAAAACAATCCTTCGGTCGTAAATCGAGCAAAAATCTCAAAAGACATCCATATTTGAAAACGACAATTTCAAGAGGCATATTTTATGCACATTTTATATTCTGTCTCTTTTTTTGTTATAGAAAAAGGCATGGAAAAACGCTCAACGTCAGGAATTAATAAAGCCATGCAAATCCAGTCTAGAAACACGTTCACCTCACAGCCGTCAGAAGGATCATGAGCAAAAAAGTCTACATAGTATAAATGCTGAAGGGGTTTTAGAGAACTGTGTACCCTCTAGCTGCTGATGGGATGTAACCTGGTAACAGCCAGTACAGAGAGCAAAAGGGAGGTGTGTTTAAAGGTAAAACTTGTGATTAAAGCTACTATGTGATCTGGTAGGCCCACTAATGGGCCTATCAGCTGAGTAGACCTGAATCAAAAAGACACAGGCTGGCAATCCTTCACCGCAGCAACATGTACCATAGCCAAGAGCTGGAAGAAACCAAAATGTCCATCAACAGAAAAATGCACCAAGAAGAAGTGGTCCGTGTACACAATGGAATATTAGCCATGGAAAAGCATGGAACAGTGCCATTGGCACCACCATAGAAGGATCTAGAGATAATCACCCAACTTGAAGTAAGAAAGAAACCGAAAGACAGATATCCTATTACATCACTTATAGGTGTTACATAAAAGTTGATACCCACGAAATACTTTCCAAGAGAAGGACACTCATAGATTCAGAAAACCAAATTATGTTTAACCCAATGGAAAGGTGTAAGGAATGTATGAATTAGGATATGGGGGTTAACAGACATGTACTAATATATATGAAATATATAATCACAAAATACCTATGGAATACCAAGAGAGGTCTACTCAACACTCTGTAATAACCTACATGGGAAAGGATCCAAAGATGAATAGATGTACACATAGATATAATGAAGCAGATTCTGTTCAGCTAGAACACACACAACAATTTTCTCAAATTTGCTCTTATAATTAATAAAAATTAAATTTAAAAAAACAAACAAGAATTATGGCGATATAAGCTCTTGGGCGTTTGCCCTGACACGTTCCACTCTAAATTGCAGCCTACAAACACGATTTCCAGGAAAGATCTGTTGCCCAAAAAACCCAGAATTGGAAACGTAGGAATGCTGTCGCCTTGTGCCATTTCCCGCAAGAGCGGCTTTAAAACCACAGGTAACCGTCACTTAACATTCACAAGGACTCACTCTGGGCTGTAAAGCACACCTGCCGTCAAAACTTGTGCTGAGGTATGGAATGGCCAAAAAAATTCAAATCTGGCAATTTTTTCAAGGAGATAGTATGAAGAGGTAAGTTTTACTCACTATTTTTCAAATAAAAAAAGAAAATGGATAAAAGCTCAACATCAGGAATTATTAGACTCATGCAAATCTAGCCTACAAAAAGGTTTCAACTCACGCAAGTCAACTACCATCAGCCAAAAGTCTACAGACAATAAACGCTGAAGGTGTTTTAGAGAACTGTGTATCCTCTAGCTGCTTGTGAGATGTAAAGTGGTAAGATCCGGTAATGAGAACAGAAAGGAGCTGCGTTTAAAAGTAAAAATTGAGATGTCGTTCGATCCGACACGCCCACCACTGGGCCTATCACCTAAGCGCCGAATCGAGAAGACACACGCTGACAAACCTGTACTGAAGTAATACTGAAAATAGCCAGGACATGGAAGCAGCAAAAATGTCAGTTAACAGATGAATGGACAAAGAAGAAGTGGTACATGTACCTAATGGAAGATTAGCTTCCAAAAAAATGAACAGTGTCGCTGTCATGACTACAGGTGAGTCTAGAAATAATCATATTACGTGAAGTCAAAAGTGTATGATATATATCCTATGATATAATTTATAGATGTTATCTTAAGATTCCTACCAATGAACATATTTCCAGAGGAAAAGACACTCAGAGACGTATAAAACAAACTAATGGTTAACCAAAATGAAAGGTGGGAGGATGAGTAAATTGGGATTATGGGGTTAACATACATACACTAATATATGTTATAAGTATATAAACTTATAATGTATACAAATTATATAATCATTAATATATATAAAGTATATAATCACCAAACACCTACCAAATACCAAGGGAGCTCTACTCAACACTCTATAATAACCTACATGGCAACAGAATCCAATGATGAACAGATATATGTATGAAAAATTGATCCTAACTGGTACATCCAGAGAATCACAACACTCTAATAAAATTTACTCCAATAGGGGCTTCCCTAGTGGCACAGTGGTTGAGAATCTGCCTGCCAACGCAGGGGACACGGGTTCGAGCCCTGGTCTGGGAGGATCCCACACGCCGTGGAGCAACTATGCCCATGAGCCACAACTGCTGAGCTTGCGCGTCTGCAGCCTGTGCCTCACAGCAAGAGAGGCCACAATAGTGAGAGGCCCACGCCCCTCGATGAAGAGTGGTCCCCGCTTGCCGCAACTAGAGAAAGCCCTCGCACAGAAACGACGACGCAACACAGCCAAAAATAAACAAATAAATATTAAAGGCAAAGGAGAAAGGGGAAATTGTAGATCGAGGAAGAATCTAGTTTAAAAAACATTTACTCCAATAAGAAACATAAAATAAATGTAGAAAACAAACGTAAGTAGGAGACATAAGCTTTTGGGAGTTTGTCCTGGGACATTCCACTACAATTTGCAACCTAGGACCACAACTTCAAGGAAGGCCCTCCTGTCCTTGTAACCAAAGTTGGGAATGTAGAAATCTGCCGCCTTGTGGTCAATTCCCGCAACAGCAGCTTTAATCCCAGTGCTACTGGTCACTTAATATTCACAAGGACTGCAGGCCTTTGAATGACACCTGCCCTCAAAAAATATCTTGCGGTCAGGAATGGACATTAATATGCAAAACAGTAGAGAAGCCGGAGAAGACAATTTCGAGAGGTAAATTTCCTCACAGTGTTTTTTTTTTTAAGGACATGAAAAAATGTTCAACATCAAAAATTATTAGGGACATGCAAATTTAAACTACAAAAAGCTATCAGCTCACAATAGTCTGAATGGCCATCAGAGAAAAGTGTCTGCAAACAATAAGTGCTGAATGGGTTTCTGAGAATGGATACACTCATATGCTGCTGCTGGGATGTAAACTGGTAAGAGCCACTAATCAGAACAGAATGAAGGCGCCTTTAAAAGGTAAAAATTGAGCTACTATGTGATCCTGCCAAAACACTAATGGGCCTGTGACCCGAGAACACCAGAATTCAGAAATGCCCAGGTACCCAAAAATGCTCTTCAGCGATACTTACAGTAGCCAGACATGGATGCAAGCAAAATGTTCAAAAACAAATGAATGGGCAAAGAAGTGGTACATGTACACAATCGAATATTAGCCATGGAAATGATGAAACAATGCCTTTTCCGTCACCACTGATGAACCTAGGGGTAAACATACTACGTAAAGTAAGTCACAAAAAGAAAGACAAATATCCGATGACATCATTTACTAGGGTTATCTAAAAATTGATACCCATGAATATATTTCCACTGCGAAAGACCCATACAGACTTTGGAAAAGGTGAAAGGAATGGAAAAATTAGGATGTTGGGGTTAACATGCATTTAATAATTCATATAAAATATATAATCAAGAAGGACCTACTGGATGCCAAGGGAGGTCTACTCAACTCTCTCTAATGACCAACATGCGAAAGAATCTAAACCTGATTAGATATGTGTAGACATATGAATGAACCAGCTTCTTTACACCTAGAACAAACACAACATTGTAATGAAATTTACTCTGATAAGAAATAAAAATTAAATTAAACAAGAAGTAATGTGACACAAGATTTTGTGTATTTGTCCTGGCACTTTACACTCCAATTTACAACCTAGGAAGAGGAATTCCACGAAACCAATGTTTTACCTAGCAATCAAGGTGAGTATGAATAAATTCCACTGCCTTGTTGCCCTTTCCTGCAACTGCAACTTTAAAAACAATGCTTATGGGTAGCTAATATTCAGAAGAACCGTTGGGCTCTAAATGACACCCACAATCAGGAAATGTCCACGGGTAGGTAAGCAAAATAAATTCCAAAGGAACAGACTTTCACGATCCTATCTCAATAGGTAAATTTTACACTGTGAAAAAGAAAAGCACTTGAAAAGATGTTCTAATTCCTATATTATTAGCGTCATGGAAATCAAAACTACAATGAGGGATCACTTCACATGAGTAAGAAGAGCCACCATTGAAGCATCTGCAAACAAACAGTAAATGCTTGAGAGGTTGTAGAAAAAAGGCAACCCTCCTATGCTGCTGTTGGGATCTAAGAGTGGGTTGGGCAACAGCCACTATAAATAAGAGTATGGAGGTGCCTTTACAAGGTAAACTTAGAGGTACCATATGATCCAGCTGTCCCACTCCCAGGCGTATAACAGGAGAAAACCAGAACTGGAAAACACACATGCACCCATATGTGTGCCGCAGCACAATTTACAACGTCTAAGACATGGAAGCAACCAAAATATCCATCAGCAGATGGACGGATAAAGAAGCGGTACATGTTCACAGTGAACTATTACTCAGAAATGAAAAGAACGAAGGAATGCCATTTGCAGCATCATAGATAGAATTAGAGATAATCATACTAAGTGAAGTAAGTCAGAAAGAGAAAGTCAAATATCATATGATACTACTTATAGCTGGAATTTAAAAACTGATACCAATGAACTAATTTACAAGAGAGAAACAGGGACTTTCCAGGTGGTCCAATGGTTAAGAATCTGAGCTTCCAATTCAGGGGGCATGGGTTCGATCCCTGGTGTTGGGAGAACTAATATCACACATGCCTTGCAGTACAGCCAAAAGAATAAAATAAAAGAGAGAGAAACAGACTCACAGACTTAGAAGACAAACTTATGCTTACCCAATGAGAAAGGTGGGTGGAAGGAATAAATCAATCAGGAGGCTGGGGAAAATATTTACACACTAATACATATAAAATAGATTATCAACAAGGACCTACTGCATAACAAAGGGAAGTCTACTCAACACTCTCTAATAACCTATATGGGAAAAGAATCTGAAGATGAATACACATATGAGTATACATAACTGAACAAGATTCTGTACGCCTACCACAAACAGAATATTTTAAATCAACTTTACTCCAATAAAAAAGAAAAATTAAATTAAAACAAAAACAAGAAGTAACAAAACAGAAGATCTGGGGTGTTTGTTCTGCCACAGCCCACACTAATTTACCATCCAAGAGCCCGTCTTCCACAGTGGCTCTGGTTACCCAAGTAACCAGAGAGGGGCATGGAGGAAATCCTAACATCTGTGCCCATTTCCACAACAGCAACTTTAAAACATGTGCTTATGGGCACTTCATATTCACAAGGACTGCCAGGGTGTAAATGACACCTGCCCTTAAGAAATGTCCTGTGGTAGTTATCGAGCAAAAATTCAAAATAGTCAGACTTTCAAAAACCCAATGTCAACTGTAACTTTTCCTCACAGTGTTTAAAAAGAACACACGCAAAGATGCTCAAAATCTCGAATTATCGGACAGACACATGCAAATCAAAACTACAACAAGGTATCACCTCACACGGTCAGAATGGCCATCGTCAAAAAGTTTACAAACCATAAATGCTGGAGAGGACATGGAGAAAAGGGAACCCTCCTATGCTGTTGGTGTGATGTAAGCTGGTAACAGCCACTATAAAGTACAGTATGGAGATGCCTTTTAAAAGTAAAACTAGAGCTACCATGTCATCCAGCAGTCTTACTTCTGGGTGTACATCTGCAGAAAGCCAGAAATGAAAATGGCAAATGCACCCAAACCCAAACATGCACTGCAGCAGCACTGTTTACAATAGCAAAGACATGGAGGCAACCAAAATGTCCATCAACAGATGAATGGATAATGAAGAAGTTGTACATGTACACAATCAAATGAATATTACTCAGAAATGAAAAAGCATGATCATCTCTAGGTCCATTCCTGTTGCTGCAAATGACATTATTTCATTCTAAGTGAAGTAAGTCAGATAGAAAAAGACAAATATCATACGATATCACTTCTAGTGGAGTCTAAAAAATGATAGAAATGAACAAATTTATAAAACAGAAACAAACCAACAGACTTCATATATCCTTCAGGGAGAAAAAATTTTAAATGTTTCCAATCACTAAATGTCGACCTGAAAAATGTAAGCAATAAATAACACTGTAAAGGTACTAATTCTCCCCAAATTAACCTCTACCAGGCATTAGCAAACTAAACCTGGAGATCACATCCAGCCTATCACCTTCTTCTGTAAATTAAATTTAATGAATGATCCACAAGAAAACCCATAATGGGACGTCAGGTCACACCTCTCAACGTGGCTATTATTCCAAAGTATACAAATATGAAATGTCGTTCATGACATGGAGAAGGCAATCCTAGTACACTGGTGGTGGGATTGTAAGTTGGTACACCCACTATGAAAAGAATATGGAGGTCCCGATAAAAGCTAAAAGTAGAACTATCATATTAGCCAGCAATTCCACTGCTTGGTATATGTCCAAAGAAAATGAAGACACCAATTTGACAAGATACATGCATCCCAATGTTCATAGCAGCATTGTTTACAATTGCCAACATATGGAAGCAAACTAAATGTCCATCAACAGATGAGTGGATAAAGCAGATGTGGTATGTATACACAATAGACTATTACTCAGCCATTAGAAAGGATCAAATTCTGCCATTTGCAACAACATGAATAGGCCTAGAATATTTATACCTACTTAAGTTAGAGAAGGACAAATACGCTATGTTCTCACTTCTCTGTAGAATCTAAAAATGCGAGAAATGTATGTATATAACAAAACAGAAATAGACCCACAGAGAACAAATTAGCGGTTACTGGTGGGGCGACTTAAAGGGGGAGGGAAAAACAGTAGTTTGTTTCTCTAAAGCCAGTACCCCTATGTATGAAATAAACAAACAAGGATATATAGTACAACACAGGGAAATATAGACATTATTGTGTAATCACTGTAGTGGAACATGATCTATAAAAATATTCAATCCATATGGTGTACCCCTGAGACTAATGTAATATTGTAAATCAACTATACTGCAATTTAAATAATCCATAGGGTGGCTGAATGGATTAAAGAAAGTTCAATTATACGGTGTACAAGATATTCATGTTAACTTCTAATCCATATATAGCATAAAATTGAAAGATTGGGAACGAAATACTCCATGAAAATGATACTTGACTGACTAGTCTATTATGAGATAAAAAAGACTTGAAGTCAAACCTCTCAAAGGAAAGAAGGTTATCATATAATGATAAATGGATTAATCCATCAAGAAATCATGACAATTATAAATATGTATGTATCCAGCTTTGGAGCCTCTCAACATATAAAGAATATATTAACCCACGTGAAGGGGAAAATGTGCAGAAATAAAATAATGGTAAGAAACATCGATACCCAACTTTCAACACTGTATAGATCATCCGGACATAATATCAATCAGGAAACACTGAACCTGAACACACACTTGATATCAAATGAACCTAACATACATCTACAGTAGATTCCACTCAACAGCAGCAAACTTTCCATTGTTCTTAAGTACACATAGAACATTGCGTAGGGTAGATCCTATGTTAAGCCACAAAACAAGTCTTCAAAAATCCAAGAATATTGAAATCATATCAAGGATCATTTCCAACCACAATGGTATGAAACTGAAATTCAATATTAAAAAGAATAATTGAAAATTCAAGAACACTTAGAAATTGAACAATAAGCTCCTGAATAGCCAATGCATACAGGAATAAATCAAAGCGGAAATTTAAAAGAAATCTTAAAGCAAACAAAATTGGAAACACAAAGTACCTAAATTTATGGAATACAGGAACAAGACTGCAATTCAAAGAGTTATGTTTACAGTAATAAATGCACATATTTTCAAAGAACTCTTGAGAGGGGATCAAGATGATAGAGTAGGAAGATACTGAGCTCCCCTGCTGCCAAAGACACACCCAAATTACAACAACTTACACGGGAATTATCTCTGAAGACTAGCAGGGAATGTTTTCCACAACTAAAGATATAAGGAAGGAGAAACCACAAGGCAGGTAGGAGGACTGGAAACACAGTCTATTTGGAACCCACACATATAGCACAGTGACCCACAGCTGGAAGATATCACAATTGCATAGGTCCTCCACATGGAGGGAAGGGTATGAGCCTGGCATTAGGCTGCTCAGCCCAGGGTTCCTGCACTGGAAGAAAAGAACACAGCAGGTCTGGCTTTGAAAACTTGCAGGGCTTATTTTCAGGAAATCTGGAGACTAAAGGAAACTGAGACTGCTCTCATAGGGCACACACAAATCTCACATGTTCTCAGTCCCTGTGCAGAGCCAATAGAGTGAAAGACACGTGTGCCAGACCCACTTGCTAATCTCGGAGAGCTTCTTGGAAAGGCAAGAGGCAACTGGGACTCCCACTAGGAACTGAGACACGGGCAAGCAACATTTTAGAATCTTCCCTGGAACTGATTAGAATCAGGGGCCTGCCCCATTTACCACCATGCCCACAGCACTCCCGCACCAGAAGGCCTCACAACCAGACACACTGGGGGCCTAGGCTGTCCACCTGTGCACCTGGAGCACCACACAGCCACCCATAATGGAGGGCTGCCTTGGATATCAGCACACCCATGGCAATCAATCACATACTGCAGGGGCTCACAGCCATTTAGGCCAGGGTCCAATACCACCTACCGGCTCGTCTACAGCAGTTGGCCCTGCGTTGGCCGTAAGAGAAAGGTGTGTGCAGCCCACACAGGGGACACCCCTGGAGCATGTGGCTCTGCTGGCCAGAGGACCATGTGCTGCTGGGCCCTATCAGTCATCTCCTATATAAGGCCACTTCTCTGAGACCCGGGAATGTAACAACCTGAACCGAATGAATAAAGATGTACAGAGAATTAGGAAACATAAGGAAATAGAGGAATACGTTACAAATGAAGTAACAAGACACGACGTCAGAAAAAGAACTGAATAAAACAGGGATAGGCATTCCACCCGATAAAAAAAAGTGTTCACAGTAATGATTATAAAGACGCTCACCCAAGTCAGGAGAAGAATAGATAGACATAGTGAGAATTTCAACAGAGTAATAACATGTCAAAAAGAAGAAAACAGTGAACAATACAATAAAAGAGATTAAAACACACACACACATGTACATGAGAGAAGCCACATTATACTGTATGATACAGAAGAACAGATCAGTGAAATGGAAAACAGAGTAGTGAAAATCACCCAAACTGAATAGCCCAAAGTAAAAGCAATTAAGAGTATACGTAAAGGGACCTCTGAGACAACATCAAGAATATTAACATGAGCATTACAGGGGCCCCAGAACGAGGAGAAGAGAGAAACGGGCAGATAACTTATTGGAGGATAGAGTAACTGATAACTTTCCTAACCTGGGGAAGGAAACACACATCCAGGTCCAGGAAAAACAGAGTCCCCAACAAGATGAAGACAAACAGGTCCACACCAAGACATATTATAAAGCTCCAAAAATTTAAAAATTTAAAGAGTGATCACAGAGGCAGTGAAATAAAAGGGTCTAGTTATGTTCAAGGTATTCCCATAAGACTGTCAGATGACTTCTCAGCACAATTTTCAAACTAGGAAGGAATGATAGGATATAATCAATGGGGTAAAAAGAAAAAGTCTACAACAGGAATACTCTACCAGCAAAATTATTATTCAGAATTGCAGGAGAGGGCTTCCCTGATGTCACAGTGGTTGAGAATCTGCCTGCCAATGCAGGGGACACGGGTTCGGGCCCTGATCCAGGAAGATCCCACATGCCACAGAGCAACTAAGCCTGTGTGCCACAACTACCGAGCCTGTGCTCTAGAGCCCATGAGACACAACTACTGAGCCTGCTAGCCACAACTACTGAAGCCTGAGCACCTAGAGCCCATGTTGCACAACAAGGAGAGCCACTGCAATGAGAAGCCCATGCACCACAACGGCCCATGCACCACAACGAAGAGTAGCCTCCACTTGCCACAACTAGAGAAAAGCCCACGCACTGCAATGAAGACCTAATACAGCCAGAAATAAATAAATAAATTTATGGAGGAAAGAAAGAATTGAAGGAGAGATCAAGAGTTTCCCAGACTAGCAAAAGCTAAACGAGTTCGTCACTCATAAACCAGCCTTACATGCAATGTGGAAGGAATTTACTTAAGCTTAAAAGAAGTCTCACTAATTATTGATAGTAACAAGAAAACAAACAAAAGTAAAAATCTCACTGAAAAACCTATACATAGAGTAAGGGTAATAGATCAAACATTTTTTTAGCTTCTGTAAAGAACAAAAGACAATAGTAGTATGTTTTTTTTAAAAAGAGAGGGCCCAAATAAATCAGAAATGAAAGCGATGATGTTACAACAGACACCACAGAAATACAAAGTATCCTAAGATACACACAGGCTAACTCAGGGCTCAGACTGGACAGAGCCCAGTCTCCCTTCCACTGTACATGAGTTACAGGAGCCTCAGGAACTGAGGAGGGGGTCCCTGAGGGGAGGCACAAGATAGAAGATGTTAGGCATTAACCTGACTGTATTTATGTTAAACCTGCCTGAACTACATTCACATGAGATTGTTTTGTCCTGAATGCACATCGGCACCTTTAGTCTGAACTGCAGATCTTTGGCTTCACCACCTCCACCGACAGCATTAGCTTCACCTGCTGTGGACCGTCTCCTATAGGATTTCTAGAACCACAAAGCATCGAAGTTTCACAGGACACAGAGTCTGTGAGACTCCACTCAGTCTCAGAGTCTCAACCCCACTCAGAGACGTAGAGTCACAACAGAGACTCCACTCTTGGAGGACACACACAGTAGTGTGCACATCAGGACCCAAGGGAAGGAGCAGTGACCCCATAGGAGACTGAGCAGACCTCCCTGCTAGTTTTAGAGGGTCTCCTGCAGAGGCGGGGGGTGACTGGGGCTCACAGTGCGGACAAGGACACTGGCAGCAGAAGTTCTGGGAAGTCCTCCTTAGCATGAGCCCTCCCAGAGTCCACAGGTAGCCCCACCAAAGAGCCAGGTAGGCCACAGTTCTGGGTCGCCTCAGGCCAAACAACAAACAGAGAGGGAACTCTGCCCCATGCATCAGCAGACAAGCGGATTAAAGTTTTATTGAGCTCTGCCCACCAGAGCCACACCCAGCTCTACCCACCACCAGTCCCTCACATCAGGAATGCCGCACAAGCCTCTAAGATAGACTCATCCAGCAGAGAGCAGACAGCAGAAGCAAGAAGAACTACAGTTCTTCAGCCTGTGGATGGAAAACCACATTCACGGAAAGATAGACAAAATGAAAAGGCAGAGGAATTTGTACCAGATGAAGGAACAAGATAAAACCCCAGAAAAACAACTAAATGAGGTGGAGATAGGCAACCTTCCAGAAAAAGAATTCATAATAATGATAGTGAAGATGATCCAAGACCTTGGAAAAAGAATGGAGGCAAAGATCGAGAAGATGCAAGAAATAGTTAACAAAGACCTAGAAGAATTAAAGAACAAACAAACAGAGATAAACCATACAATAACTGAAATGAAAAATACACTAGAAGGGGGCTTCCCTGGTGGCGCAGTGGTTGAGAGTCCACCTGCCGACGCAGGGGACGTGGGTTCGTGCCCTGGTCTGGTAAGATCCCACATGCCACGGAGCGGCTGGGCCCGTGAGCCATGGTCGCTGAGCCTGCACATCCAGAGCCTGTGCCCCACAATGGGAGAGGCCACAAAAGTGAGAGGCCCGCGTACCGCAAAAACAAACAAAAAAATACACTAGAAGGAATCAATAGTAGAATAACTGAGGCAGCAGAACGGATAACTGGCCTGGAGACAGAAAGGTGGAATTCACTGCTGCAGAAAAGAATAAAGAAAAAAGAATGCAAAGAAATGAAGACAGCTTAAGAGACCTCTGGGATAACATTAAACGCAACAAAATTTGCATTATAGGGATCCCAGAAGGTGAAGAGAGAGAGAGAAAGGACCCGAGAAAATATTTGAAGAGATTATAGTCGAAAACTTCCCTAGCATGGGAAAGGAAATAGTAGCCACCCAAGTCCAGAAAGAGTCCCAGGCAGGATAAACCCAAGGAGAAAAATGCCGAGACACGTAATAATCAAACTGACAAAAATTAAAGACAAAGAAAAATTATTGAAAGCACAAGGGGAAAATGACAACATACAAGGGAACTCCCATAAGGTTAACAGCCGATTTCTCAGCAGAAACTCTACAAACCAGAAGGGAGTGGGCTGATATATTTAAAGTGATGAAAGGGAAGAACCTACAACCAAAAGAACTCTACCCAGCAAGATCTCATTCAGATTCAATGGAGAAATCAAAAGCTTTACAGACAAGCAAAAGCTAAGAGAACTCAGCACCACCAAACCAGCTCTACAACAAATGCTAAAGGAACCTATCTAAGTGGGAAACACAACAGAAGAGAAGAATCTACAAAAACAAACACATAACAATTAAGAAAATATTAATAGGAATATACATATCAATATTTACCTTAAATGTGAGTGGATTAAATGCTCCAAACAAAAGACACAGTCTTGCTGAATGGATACAAAAACAAGATCCATATATATGCAGTCTATAAGAGACCCATTTCAGACCTAGGGAAACCTACAGACTGAAAGTGAGGGGATGGAAAAGAATATTCCATGCAAATGAAAATCAAAAGAAAGCTGGAGTAGCAATACTCATATCAGATACAATAGACTTTAAAATAAAGAGTGTTACAAGAGACAAGGAAGGACACTACATAATGATCAAGGGATCAATCCAAGAAGAAGACATAACTATTATAAATATATATGTACCCAACATAGGAGCACCTCAATACATAAGGCAACTGCTAACAGCTATAAGAGAGAAAATCGACAGTAACACAATAATAGCAGGGGACTTTAATGCTTTACTTACACCAATGGAGATCATCCGGACAGAAAATTAATAAGGAAACACAAACTTTAAATGACACAATAGACCAAATAGATTTAATTGATATTTATAGGACATTCCATCCAAAAACAGCAGATTACATGTTCTTCTCAACTTCACGCAGAACATTCTCCAGGATAGATCACATCTTGGGTCACAAATAAAGCCTCAGGAAATTTAATAAAACTGAAATCATATCAAGCATCTGTTCTGACCACAAGGTTATGAGATTAGAAATCAATTACAGGGAAAAAATATGTAAAAAACAGAAACACATGGAGGCTCAACAATACGTCACTACATAACCGAGACATCACTGAAGAAAGAAAAGAGGAAATCAAAAACAACCTAGAGACAAATGACAACAAAAACATGATGATCCAAAACCTATGGGATGCAGCAAAAGCAGTCCTAAGAGGGAAGTTTATAGCAATACAAGCCTACTTCAAGAAACCAGAAAACTCTCAAATAAACAATCTAACCTTACACCTAAAGGAATTAGAGAAAGAAGAAAGAAACCCAACGTTAGTAGAAGGAAAGAAATCATAAAGATCAGAGCAGAAATAAATGAAATAGAAACAAAGAAAACAATAGCAAAGATCAATAAAACTAAAAGCTGGTTCTTTGAGAAGATAAACAAAAATGATAAATCGTTAGCCAGACTCAAGGAAAAGAGGGAGAGGACTCAAATCAATAAAATTAGACGTGAAAAAGGAGAAGTTGCAACAGACACCACAGAAATACAAAGCATCCTAAGAGACTTCTACAAGCAACTCTATGCCAATCAAATGGACAACCTGGAAGAAATGGACAAATTCTTAGAAAGGTATAACCTTCCAAGACTGAAAGAGGAGTAAATAGAAAATATGAATAGACCAATCACAAGTAATGAAATTGAAACTGCGATTAAAAATCTTCCAACAAACAAAAGTCCAGAACCAGATGGCATCAGAGGTGAATTCTATCAAATATTTAGACAAGAGCTAACACCCAACCTTCTCAAACTCTGCAGAAATTTGCAGGGAAAGGAACACTCCCAAACTCATTCTATGACGCCACCATCACACTGATACCAAAACCAGACAATGATACTACAGAAAAAGAAAATTAGAGACCAATATCACTGATGAATATAGATGTAAAAATCCTCAACAAAATACTAGCAAACAGAATTGAACAACACATTAAAAGGATCACACACCATGATCAGGTGGGGTCTATCCCAGGAACGCAAGGGTTCTTCAATATACACAAATCAATCAATGTGATACACCATATTAACAAATTGTAGAATAAAAATATCATCTCAATAGAAGCAGGAAAAAATTTTGACAAAATTCAACACCCATTTATGATTAAAAATTCTCCAGAAAGTGAACATAGAGGGAATCTACCTCAACATAATAAAGGCCATATATGACAGACCCACAACAAACATCATTCTCAATGGTGAAAAACTACAAGAATTTCCTCTAAGATCAGGAACAAAACAAGGATGTCCACTCTCACCAGTATTATTCAACATAGTTTTGGAAGTCCTAGACGGCGCAATCAGAGAAAAAAAGAAATAAAAGGAACACAAATTGGAAAAGAAGTAAAATTTTCACTGTTTGCAAATGATACGGTACTACACATAGTGAATCTTAAAGATGACACTAGAAAATTACTAGAGCTAATCAATGAATTTGGTAAAGTTGCAGGATGCAAAATTAATGCACAGAAATCTCTTGCATTCCTCTACACTAACAATGAAAGATGAGAAAGAGAAATTAAGGAAACAATCCCATACGCCACTGCAACAAAAAGAATAAAATATGTAGGAATGAACCTACCTAGGGAGGCCAAAGTCCTATACTCAGAAAACTATAAGACACTGCTGAAAGAAATCAAAGATTATATAAACAGATGGGAGTATTACCCATATGCTTGGATTAGAAGAATCAATATTGTGAAAATGACTATCCTACCCAAAGCAATCTACAGATTCAATGCAATCCCTATCAAATTATCAGTGGCATTTTCTACAGAACTGGAACAAAAAAAAACTTAAAATTTGTATGGAGACACAAAACGCCCCGAATAGCCAAATCAGTCTTGAGGGAAATTAAAAGAGCTGGAGGAATCAGACTTCCTGACTTCAGACTATACCACAAAGCTCAGTAATCAAGACTATATGGTCCTGGCACCAAAACAGAAATATAGATCAATGGAACAGGATAGCAAGCCCAGAGATAAACCTACATACCTATGGCTAACTCATCTATGACAAAGGAGGCAAGGATAAACAATGGAGAAAAGACAGTCTCTTCAGTAAGTGGTGCTGGGAAAACTGGACAGTTACACATAGAAGAATGAAATTAGAACATCCATAACACCATACGCAAAAATAAACTCCAAATAGATTAGAGATCTAAATGTTAAGACCAGACGCTATTAAACTCTTAGAAGAAAACATAGGCAGAACACTCTATGACATAAATCACAGCAAGATCCTATTTGACCCACCTCCTAGAGAAATGGAAATAAAAACAAAAATAAACAAATGGGACCTAATGAAACTTAAAAGCTTTTGCACAGCAAAGAAACACATAAAGAAGACGAAAAGACAACCCTCAGAATGGGAGAAAATATTTTCAAATGAAGCAAATGACAAAGGATTAATCTCCAAAATTTACAAGCAGCTCATGTAGCTCAATATCACAAAAGCAAACAACCCAATCCAGGAATGGGCAGAAGACCTAAATAGACATTTCTCCAAAGACGATATACAGGTTGCCAACAAACACATGAAAGGATGCTGAACATCACTAATCATTACAGAAATGTAAATCAAAACTACAGTGAGGTATCACTCACAGCAGTCAGAATGGCAATCATCAAAAAATCTACAAAAAATAAATGCTGGAGAGGCATTTATTGGAGAAAAGGGAACACTCTTTCAGTGTTGGTGGGAATGTAACTTGATATAGCCACTAGGGAGAACAGTATGGAGGTTCCTTAAAAAACTAAAAATAGAAGTACCATACGACCCAGCAATCCAACTCCTGGGCATTTACACTGAGAGAACCATAATTCAAAAAGAGTTATGTTCAACAATGTTCGTTGCAGCTCTATTTACAATAGCCGGGACACGGAAGCAACCTAAGTGTCCATCGACTGATGAATCGATAAAGAAGATCTGGCACATATATACAATGGCATATTACTCAGCCATAAAAAGAAACAAAACTGAGTTATTTGTAGTGAGATGGATGGACGTAGAGACTGTCCTACACAGTAAAGTAAGTCAGAAAGAGAAAAACAAATAGCGTGTGCTAACACAGATATATGGAGTCTAAAGAAAAAAAAAGTTTATGAAGAACCTAGGGGCGGGACAGGATTAAGGACACAGACGTACAGAAAGGACTTGAGCACACGGGGAGGGGGAAGGGTAAGCTGGGACAAAGTGAGAGAGTGGCATGGACAAATATACATTACCAAATGTAACATCGATAGCTACTGGGAAGAAGCCACATAGCACAGGGAGATCAGCTCAGTGCTTTGTGAACACCTAAAGTGGTGGGATAGAGACAGTGAGAGAGAGACGCAAGAGGGAGGGGATATGGTGGTATATGTATAGCTGATTCACTTTGTTATACAGCAGAAAGTAACACATCATTGTAAAGCAATTATACTCCAATAAAGTTGTAAAATGAAAAAAAAAAAGAAAGCCCAGAGATAAACCTACATACCAATGGTCAATAATCTATGACACAGGAGGCAAGACTATACAATGGAGAAAAGACAGTCTCTTCAATCAGTGGTTCTGGGAAAAATGGGCAGCTACATGTAAAAGAATGAAATTAGAATACTCCCTAACACCATACAGAAAAATAAATTCAAAATGGATTAGAGACCTTAATGTAAGACCGGACAGTATAAAACTCTTAGAGGAAAAAATAGGAAGAATACTCTGACATAAATCACAACAAGATCTTTCTTGATCCACCTCCTAGAGTAATGCAATAAAAAAGAAAAATAAACAAATGGGAACTAATGAAACATAAAAGCCTTTGCAAAGCAAAGGAAAGTAAAACCAAGACGAAAAGACAACCCTCAGAATGGGAGAATATATTTGCAAATGAATCAACAGACAAAGGATTAATCTCCAATAATATATAAACAGCCCATGCAGCTCAATATTAACAAAACCAAACAACCCAATACAAAACTGGCAGAAGATCTAAATAGACATTTATTCCAAGAAGAGAGAGAGATGGCCAAGAAGCACATGAAAAGTTTCTCAACATCACTAATTATTAGAGAAATGCAAATCAAAACTACAATGAGGTATCACCTCGCACCTCTTAGAATGGACATCATCAGAAAATCTACAAACAACAAATGCTGGGGAGGGTGTGGAGAAAAGGAACTCTCTTCCACTATTGGTGGGAATGTAAATTGATACAGTCACTATGGAGAACAATATGGATGTTCCTTAAAAAACTAAAAATAGAATTACCATATGATCCAGCAATCCCACTACTGGGCATATACCCAGAGAAAAACATAAATCAAAAAGACACATTCACCACAATGTTCACTGCAGCACTATTTACAATAGCCAGGTAATGGGAGCAACCTAAATGCACACAGACAGACGAATGGATAAAGATGTGGTACATATATAAAATGGAATGTTACTCAGCCATAAAAAGGAATGAAATTCGGTCATTTGTACAGACGTTGATGGACCTAGAGACTGTCATACAGAGTGAAGTAAGACAGAAAGAGAAAAAGAAATATTGTATATTAATGCATATATGTGGAACCAAGAAAAATGGAACAGATGAACTGGTTTGCAGGGCAGAAATAGAGACACAGATGTAGAGAACAAACGTATGGACACCAAGGGGGGAAAGCCGTGGGGGGGGGTAGTGCTGGGATGAATTGGGGGTTTGGGATTGACTTATATACACCCATATGTATGAAATCGATAACCAGAAAGAACCTGCTGTATAATAATAAAATTAAAAATTAAAATAATAAATAAACATACAAAAAGTAAAACAGAAAAAAAAAGTTCTTCCATTCCCATACATGTATTTATATGAATGAATGATTTCCATGCTTCTATCTATAAATACAAAAAAGAGGAATAAAACCTACATTGAACCAAAAAAGAAAAAAAAAAAGCAGAACCCACCAGTTATAAAACAGGAAAACCCTATCAGGGCACTTGCTCCAAAGGTAAAGAATCCTGAAGTTGGTCAGAGGTGGGTAATCGTCTCCCATGCAGCCAGGAGCAACCCCCCCCCCCCCCCCCCCGGCAAGGAGCGTCCTCATTGCAAAGCTGGGGGACCTTGCTGAGGCATCTCTGAGTAAACGTGAGCTGAGCTCCAGGCCAGCTGCTGCTGAACTGTTCCCACACTTCCCAGGTAAAACACCTGAATCTGTGCAAGGACTTGAAAGCCTAGAGGAAGGGTCATGGAGCCACACCAGCGACAGCACCCAGGCCGACTTGGTGCCTACAGGCCAACCAGGATGGTCCTGGCCCCGGGTGCACTTCTGGAAGCTTTCCATTTCCCTGCCCGAGATACCCCTCCTGTCCCGGCCCCCACTGCTTTTTTCCTTACTCACCTCTGCCTGGGGAGAAATTCCAGCAGCAGATATGGGTGACACATCCTCTTCTTCAGCAGTTGGCAGCTTGGCAACTCCTGCAGAAAGCCCAGCAGAGCCCCACTCACACCGGGCCACCCAAAAAACCGTGGCCCCTCACTCCCTCCCACCAGCCCAGCGCCGACACTGCTGACGGGGCAGAGAGTATGGCGTCAGACACAACTGAAGGGGCTCTTGCTGCCTGGAGCGGTGTTTATATTGACCTCAAACCAGGCACACCTGTAGAGGGCTGGCCGGCAGTGTCAGGCTGCCCAGGTCAGCCAATCCTCACCCCTCTGGGGCTCACAGCAGCAGAAAATGGACCTTGATGAACCGACCAGGTCCAAGGAACAGGTGTGGGCTCCTGAGAGTCAGGATAGACAAGGGGCTGCAGCTCTGGCTTGTTTTCTAATCATCATTTTATCAGGCCCATGAGTGGGAGACAACTTCAAGAAGACCCTCTCCTAATGAGAGGAACCCAGGAGTCAGGGAGAGGAGGGGTGGTGGGTGGAGACAGAGGCCTGGTGCCCCGGCTGCAGTGGAAGTCTCTGGAAGACCAGGTGGAGGGAGGCCGCACAGAGTGACGCCCAGTGTCACAGACCTGTTGGAGCTGTTGTTTGTTCGTTCAAGTCGTGCTCTGAGGTGCTCTGTGTCAGCCCTGAGCAACAGGTGAGCTGGGGGTGCTCTGCAATGGGGGCTATGTGCACGGTTCCTGTGTGCCCAGTCTTGCTGGGTACCTGCACAGGAGAGCTCCATATCCTGGGAGGGGCCTGACCACGAGAGCCCCGTGGGCTGCTGGGTACCTGCACAGGTGAGCTCCAAATCCTGGGAGGGGCCTGACCACGAGAGCCCCGTGAGCTGCTGGGTACCTGCCCAGGTGAGCTCCATATCCTGGGAGGGGCCTGACCACGAGAGCCCTGTGGGCTACTGGGTACTTGGTAAAGGACGTCAGGTCAGTGAAGCAACTGAGAATATACATCCAGTAGTTCCTAATTCCTACACACTGATGGTCATTCTACCATCCACCAGGACATGGTATTCTGTATTAGACTTAGATGATGTCTTCTTCTGTATTCCATTAGTCCCAGAGTCACAAGAAATTTTGAAGTAGCGAGGAGTCCAGCCAGTCTTATTGGCCGCCGTCACTGCAGTGTCTGCAGGTTTTTCTATAGTGACAGTGTGATATACGGTTCCCCCGCCAAGGTACGGGTTAGGATTAGGGTACGGGTTAGGGTATGATTTAGGGTTAGGGTTATGGTTAGGATTAGCGTTAGGGAATGGATACAGTTTATGGTACCAGTTAGTGTACGACAACGGGTTTGGTTAGAACCCATGTTAGGGTGTGGGTTAGTGTTAGTATATGGGTTAGGATTAGGTTGTGGGTTAGGGGACGGTTTAGGGTTAGGTTTAGCGTTAGGGAAAGGGTACGCATTAGGTCACTGTTTAGGGTACGACAACGGTTTAGGGTACCTGTTAGGGTTAGTGTTACTGTTAGTGTACGTGTTACAATTAGGACTTGGGTAAGTATAAGGTTTAGGGTTGGGTTAGGGTACGTGTTAGTGTTAGTGTATGGGTTATTATTATGGTACAGCTTAGTGTAAGGTTTAGGGTTAGGGTTAGGGAATGGGTACGGTTTTGGTTACAGTTTAGTGTAGGACAACATCAGCCTTTGGGGGTTTATCCAGGCACATTCACCTCTAGTGTATAAAAGAGGAACACCACTGGCAGGAAGGTCTGTTTCCCTGCTTACCAGAATGGGGAAAGCAGAAATGCTGCCGCCCAATGGCCGTTGCCTGCAACAGCAGCTTTACAACCTGTGCTAATCGGCACTTCATATGCACAAGTACTCGAGGGCTGTAAATGAAACCTGCCCTCAAAATGTCTTCACGGAGGTAATGGCCAAGATATTTCAAAATGTGGCACATATTTCAAGAAAACCATTTGAAGAGGTAAGCTGTACTCACAGTTTGAAGAAAAAAAGGACATGCCTGAAAGCTAAATTTCAAGGCATTATGAGACACATGCAAATCCAACCACAAAGAGGTATCAGCTCACAGCAGTCAGAATAAAAATTAGGAGAAAAACTACAAACAATAAATGCTGAAGGGGTTATGGAGAAGTGCATACCCTCAACTTTAAATGGGACGTAACCTGGTAAGAGCCATGAATGGAACAGAATGGAGGTGCCTTCACAAGGTAAACAATTGGCTACCATATGATCCAGCAGGCCCACTACTTGGTCTAAAACCAAAGATGACAGAATTAGAAAGACACAGGCAGGCAAATGTGCATTGCAGCAGTATTACAATAGTCAAGACATGGAAGCAACCAAAAATTCCATCAACAGATGAGTGGACAAAGAACTGCTACATGTACAGACCGAATATTAGCCAAGGAAAAAAATGACACGATGCCATTTGCAACACCGTAGATGAGTCTAGAAGTAATCACACAACTTGTCATAAGTCAGAAAGTGAAAGACACATATACTATGATATCACTTATAGGTGTTACCTAAAAAGTGACACCAGTGAAGATATTTCCACAGAGAAAGGCAATCACAGATTTATTAAACAAACTTATGATTCACCAATGGAAAGGTGTGAGGATTGGATACATTAAGATATCGGGGTTAACAGAGATATACAAACACAGGTGAAGTATATAATCACCAAAGACCTACAGAATACCAAGAGAAGACTACTCAACATTGTGTCATAACCTACATGGGAAAAGGATCCAAAGAACAATAGATATATGTATATGTGTAAAACAACCACATCTTGCACACCTAGAACAAGCAAAACATTGTAATCACACTTGCTGTGATAAAAAATGAAAATTAAATTTAAAAACCGAAGAAGTAGTGGGATATAAAGTTAAGGGGCTTTTTCCTGGCACATTCCATTCTAATTTACAACCTAGAGCACGACTTTCATATAGGCTCTGTTGCCCTAATAACCAGATTTCTTAAAGGAGAACTGTGCCTCTTTGTGGCCGTTTCACACAGCAGCAGCTCTAAACCCAGCGATAATGGTTACTTGATATTCAAAATAATTCCAGGCCTGTAAATGACACCTGCCCTCTAAACAAATCTGTGGTCACTAAATCGAGCAAGAATCTCAAAAGACGTGCATATTTCAAAATGACAATTTAAAGAGGCATATTTCACACACATTTTGTATTCTTTCTTTTTCTCTCTTTTTTTTTGTTAAAAAAGGGGACAAGGAAAAATGCTCAACATCAGGAATTAATAAAGCCATGCAAATCCAGTCTACAAAAACGTTCACCTCACAGCCATCAGAATGATCACCAGCAGAAAAGTCTACAACTTATAAATGCTGAAGGGGCTTCAGAGAACTGTGTACCCTCTAGCTGCTGGTGGGATGTAACCTGGTAACAGACAGTACTGAAAACAGAATGGAGGTGTGTTTAAAGGTCAAAATTGAGCTACCATGTGATCTGGTAGGATAACTGATGGGCCTATCACCTGAGTAGACCAGAATCAAAGAGACACAGGCTGGCAATCCTGCACTGCAGCAACATGTACCATAGCCAAGACTTGGAAGAAACCAAAATGTCCATCAACAGAAAAATGCACCAAGAAGAAGTGGTCCGTGTACACAATGGAATATTAGCCATGGAAAAGCATGGAACAGTGCCATTGGCACCACCATAGAAGGATCTAGAGATAGTCACCCAACTTGAAGTAAGAAAGAAACCAAAAGACAGATATCCTATGACATCAATTATAGGTGTTACCTAAAAATTGATACCCATGAAATACTTTCCAAGAGAAGGACACTCATAGATTCAGAAAACCAAATTATGTTTAACCAAATGGAAACGTGTAAGGAAGGTATGAATTAGGATATGGGGATGAACAGACATGTACTAATACATATGAAATATATAATCACCAAATACCTACGGAATACCAAGAGAGGTCTACTCAACATTCTGTAATAACCTACATGGGAAAGGATCCAAAGATGAATAGATCGATACATACATAAAATGAACCAGATTCTGTACACCTAGAACACACACAACATTTTTATCAAATTTACTCTGATACTAAATAAAAATTAAATTTAAAAAACAAACAGGGAGTAAGGAGATACAAGCTCTTGGGGGTTTGCCCTGGCACATTCCACCCTAATTTGCAGCCTACTAACAGGATTTCCAGGAAGGCTCTGTTGCTCAAAAACCCAGAGTTGGAAGTGTAGAAATGCTGCCACCTTGTGGCCGTTTGCGGCAAGAGCGGCTTTAAACCCACTGCTAATGGTCACTTAACATTCACAGACTCAGGGCTGTAAAGGACACCTGCCCTCAAAAAATGTCCTGAGCTAGGGAATGACCAAAAATATTCAAGACATGCAAATGTTTAAAGGAGATAGTATGAAGAGGTAAGTTTGCACACTCTTCTTCAAAAGAAAGGAAAATGGATAAAAGCTCAACATCAGGAATTATTAGACTCATGCAAGTCTAATCTACAAAAAGGTTTCAACTCACACACGTCAACTACCATCAGCAAAAGGTCTACAAACAATACATGCTGAAAGGGTTTTAGAGAACTGTGTACTCTCTAGCTGCTGGTGAGATGTAAAGTGGTTACAGCCAATAATGAGAACAGAAAGGACCTCGTTTAAACGTAAAAACTGGGGCTTCCCTGGTGGTGCAGTGGTTGAGAGTCCACCTTCCGATGCAGCGGACACGGGTTCGTGCCCCAGTCCGGGAAGAACCCACATGCCCCAGAGTGGCTAGGCCCGTGAGGCATAGCCGCTGAGCATGCGCGTCCGGAGCCTGTGCTCCGCAACGGGAAAGGCCGCAACAGTGAGGGGCCATCGTACCACACACACACACACACACACACACACACAAAAGAAATGTAAAACCGAGCCACCATTCCATCCAGCAGGGCCAATGTTGGGCCTCTCACCTGAGAAGACCAGAATCGAGAAGACAGAGGCTGCAACAGCTGCACTGCAGCCACTTTCACAATAGCCAAGATACGGAAGCAACCAAAATGTCCATCAACAGATGAATTGATAAAGAAGAAGTGGTCCATGTACACAATGGAATATTAACCTTGGAAAACAATGAAACACTGCTCTTTGAGACACCATAGATGAGCCTAGAGATAATCACAGAACGTGAGGTAAGTCGGAAAGCAAAATACATATCCTATGATATCACTTATAGGCGTTATCTAACAACTGACCCCAATGAACATATTTCCACAGAGAAAGACACTCACAGACTTAGAAAACAAATCATGCTTATCTAAAAGGAAAGGTGGAGGGAATGGATAAATTACGACCAGGTTTACCGTACGTGTACAAATGCGTATTCAATACATATGTCAAAAAGACCGGCCGTATAGAAACAGAGGTCTACGGGACACTCTTCAATAATTTACATGGGAGGAGGATCTGCACATCTATATCTCTATATCTCTATATCTATATATATACACATATACATATACATATATATAAATATAATGTACAAATGAACCAGATTGTGTCACCTAGGACAAACAATATTCTAATCATTACCCTGATTAAAAAATTTCAAACAACGAACAAGAAGTAATGTGACATAAACTTATGGGTTTTTTTCCTGGCACATTGCATTCTAACTTACAACCTGGTAACATGACTTCCAGAAAGGATCTGCTGCCCTAGTAACCGGATTTGGGGATGGAGAAATGCTGCAGACTTGTGGCCGTTTCCCACAACAGCAGCTTTAAAACCAGTGCTAAGGGTCACTAAATAGTCACACTCATTGCAGTCCTGTAAATGACACCTACCCTCAAAAAACATCCTGGCGTCGAAAATCGACCAAAAAAACCAAGAGGGCAACCTTCCAAGAAGACAATTTCAAGAGGTTTATTGTACTCACAGTTTTTTTTCTGTTTTTGTTTAACAGAATAAAAAAAGGTGTGGAAAAAAGCTGAACATTAGGAATTATTAAAGACATGCAAATCCAACTTACAAAAACCTATCAGCTCACCCCAGTCAAAATAGTCATCAGCAAAAGTTCTGCAAACAATAAATGCTGAAGGGGTTGTGGAGAAATGCACACCCTCGTTTCTAAGTGGGACATGGTAAGAACCAGTAATGAAAACACAAAGGAGGTGCCTTGATAAGGTAAATATTGAGCTACCATTCAATCAAGCATACCCACTCCTGGGCCTATCACCTGAGAGGATGAGAATCAAAAAGACACAGGGTGGCAATCCGGCACGCCAGCAATATTTACCGCAGCCACCACTTGGAAGCAACAAAAATGTCTGTCAACAGAGGAAGGCACAACAGAGGAAGGCACAAAAAACAGAGGAAGGTCCATGTACACAATGGAATATTACTCCAATAAAACATATATATAATTTCAATTTAGAAACCAAACGTAAGTAAGGAGACATCAGCTTTTGGGGCTTTGTCCGGGCACATTCCTCTCTAATATATAACCGAGGAACACCACTGGCAGGAAAGACTTTCCGTAATTCCCAGAACGGGGAAAGGAGAAATGCTGCCGCCCAATGGCCAATACCTGCAACAGCAGCTTTAAAACCTGTGCTAATGGTCACTTCATACGCACAAGTACTGGAGGGCTGTAAATGAAAGCCTGCCCTCAAAATGTCTTCAGGGAGGTAATGGCCAAAATATTTCAAAATGTGACACATACTTCAAGAAAACCATTTGAAGAGGTAGGCGCTACTCACAGCTTGAAAAAAAAGAGGACATGCCTGGAAGTTCAATCTCAAGGGATTATGAGATGCATGCAAATCCAACCTCAAAGAGGTGTCAGCTCACACCTGTCAGAATAAACATCAGCAGAAAAGCTACAAACAATAAATGCTGAAAGGGTTGTGGACAAGGGCATACCCTCAAATTTAAGTGGAACATAACCTGGTAAGAGCCACTGATGAGAACAGAATGGAGACGCCTTTACAAGGTAAACATTATGCTACCATATGATCCAACAGGCCCTCTCCTGGGCCTATAACCGAAGAAGACATAATTGAAAGACACAGGCAGGCAAATGTGCATTTCAGCAGTGTTACAATAACCAAGACATGGAAGCAACCAAAAAGTCCATCAACAGGTGAGTGGACAAGGAAAAACTGGTCCACGTACAGATGGAATATTAGCCAAGGACAAAAATGACACAATGCCATTTGCATCACCATAGATGAGTCTAGAAGTAATCACGCAACTTGTAGTAAGTCAGAAAGCGAAAGACACATATCCTATGATATCACTTATAGGTGTTACCTAAAAACCGATACCAGTGAAGATATTTCCACTGAGAAAGGCAATCACAGATTCATTAAACAAACTTATGGTTCACCAATGGAAAGGTGTGAGGATTGGATACATTAGGATGTCAGAGTTAACAGAGATATACAAACACAGGTGAAGTATATAATCACCAAAGACCTACGGAATACCAAGAGAAGACTACTCAACATTGTGTCATAACCTAAAATGGGAAAAGGATCCAAAGAAGAAAAGAGATATGTATATGTGGAAAACAACCACATCTTGCACACCTAAAACAAGCAAAACATTGTAATCACACTTGCTGTGATAAACAATGAAAATTAAATTTAAAAAAAGAACAATATTTAGTGAGATATAAACTTAAGGGGCTTTTTCCTGGCCCATTCCATTCTAATTTGCAACCTAGAACAGGACTTCCATTGAGGCTCTGTTTCCCTAGTAACCAGATTTGGTTAATGAGAACTGCTGCCGCCTTGTGGCCGTTTCACACAACAGCAGCTCTAACTGCAGCTGTAACGGTTACTTGATAGTCAAAATAATTGCAGGCCTGTAAATGACACCTGCCCTCAAAACAATCCTTCGGTCGTAAATCGAGCAAAAATCTCAAAAGACATCCATATTTGAAAACGACAATTTCAAGAGGCATATTTTATGCACATTTTATATTCTGTCTCTTTTTTTGTTATAGAAAAAGGCATGGAAAAACGCTCAACGTCAGGAATTAATAAAGCCATGCAAATCCAGTCTAGAAACACGTTCACCTCACAGCCGTCAGAAGGATCATGAGCAAAAAAGTCTACATAGTATAAATGCTGAAGGGGTTTTAGAGAACTGTGTACCCTCTAGCTGCTGATGGGATGTAACCTGGTAACAGCCAGTACAGAGAGCAAAAGGGAGGTGTGTTTAAAGGTAAAACTTGTGATTAAAGCTACTATGTGATCTGGTAGGCCCACTAATGGGCCTATCAGCTGAGTAGACCTGAATCAAAAAGACACAGGCTGGCAATCCTTCACCGCAGCAACATGTACCATAGCCAAGAGCTGGAAGAAACCAAAATGTCCATCAACAGAAAAATGCACCAAGAAGAAGTGGTCCGTGTACACAATGGAATATTAGCCATGGAAAAGCATGGAACAGTGCCATTGGCACCACCATAGAAGGATCTAGAGATAATCACCCAACTTGAAGTAAGAAAGAAACCGAAAGACAGATATCCTATTACATCACTTATAGGTGTTACATAAAAGTTGATACCCACGAAATACTTTCCAAGAGAAGGACACTCATAGATTCAGAAAACCAAATTATGTTTAACCCAATGGAAAGGTGTAAGGAATGTATGAATTAGGATATGGGGGTTAACAGACATGTACTAATATATATGAAATATATAATCACAAAATACCTATGGAATACCAAGAGAGGTCTACTCAACACTCTGTAATAACCTACATGGGAAAGGATCCAAAGATGAATAGATGTACACATAGATATAATGAAGCAGATTCTGTTCAGCTAGAACACACACAACAATTTTCTCAAATTTGCTCTTATAATTAATAAAAATTAAATTTAAAAAAACAAACAAGAATTATGGCGATATAAGCTCTTGGGCGTTTGCCCTGACACGTTCCACTCTAAATTGCAGCCTACAAACACGATTTCCAGGAAAGATCTGTTGCCCAAAAAACCCAGAATTGGAAACGTAGGAATGCTGTCGCCTTGTGCCATTTCCCGCAAGAGCGGCTTTAAAACCACAGGTAACCGTCACTTAACATTCACAAGGACTCACTCTGGGCTGTAAAGCACACCTGCCGTCAAAACTTGTGCTGAGGTATGGAATGGCCAAAAAAATTCAAATCTGGCAATTTTTTCAAGGAGATAGTATGAAGAGGTAAGTTTTACTCACTATTTTTCAAATAAAAAAAGAAAATGGATAAAAGCTCAACATCAGGAATTATTAGACTCATGCAAATCTAGCCTACAAAAAGGTTTCAACTCACGCAAGTCAACTACCATCAGCCAAAAGTCTACAGACAATAAACGCTGAAGGTGTTTTAGAGAACTGTGTATCCTCTAGCTGCTTGTGAGATGTAAAGTGGTAAGATCCGGTAATGAGAACAGAAAGGAGCTGCGTTTAAAAGTAAAAATTGAGATGTCGTTCGATCCGACACGCCCACCACTGGGCCTATCACCTAAGCGCCGAATCGAGAA
This sequence comes from Tursiops truncatus, assembly GCF_011762595.2. Taxonomy (NCBI): domain Eukaryota; kingdom Metazoa; phylum Chordata; class Mammalia; order Artiodactyla; family Delphinidae; genus Tursiops; species Tursiops truncatus. The sequence goes on along the minus strand of NW_022983277.1, from coordinate 38,217 downwards.
GACACACGCTGACAAACCTGTACTGAAGTAATACTGAAAATAGCCAGGACATGGAAGCAGCAAAAATGTCAGTTAACAGATGAATGGACAAAGAAGAAGTGGTACATGTACCTAATGGAAGATTAGCTTCCAAAAAAATGAACAGTGTCGCTGTCATGACTACAGGTGAGTCTAGAAATAATCATATTACGTGAAGTCAAAAGTGTATGATATATATCCTATGATATAATTTATAGATGTTATCTTAAGATTCCTACCAATGAACATATTTCCAGAGGAAAAGACACTCAGAGACGTATAAAACAAACTAATGGTTAACCAAAATGAAAGGTGGGAGGATGAGTAAATTGGGATTATGGGGTTAACATACATACACTAATATATGTTATAAGTATATAAACTTATAATGTATACAAATTATATAATCATTAATATATATAAAGTATATAATCACCAAACACCTACCAAATACCAAGGGAGCTCTACTCAACACTCTATAATAACCTACATGGCAACAGAATCCAATGATGAACAGATATATGTATGAAAAATTGATCCTAACTGGTACATCCAGAGAATCACAACACTCTAATAAAATTTACTCCAATAGGGGCTTCCCTAGTGGCACAGTGGTTGAGAATCTGCCTGCCAACGCAGGGGACACGGGTTCGAGCCCTGGTCTGGGAGGATCCCACACGCCGTGGAGCAACTATGCCCATGAGCCACAACTGCTGAGCTTGCGCGTCTGCAGCCTGTGCCTCACAGCAAGAGAGGCCACAATAGTGAGAGGCCCACGCCCCTCGATGAAGAGTGGTCCCCGCTTGCCGCAACTAGAGAAAGCCCTCGCACAGAAACGACGACGCAACACAGCCAAAAATAAACAAATAAATATTAAAGGCAAAGGAGAAAGGGGAAATTGTAGATCGAGGAAGAATCTAGTTTAAAAAACATTTACTCCAATAAGAAACATAAAATAAATGTAGAAAACAAACGTAAGTAGGAGACATAAGCTTTTGGGAGTTTGTCCTGGGACATTCCACTACAATTTGCAACCTAGGACCACAACTTCAAGGAAGGCCCTCCTGTCCTTGTAACCAAAGTTGGGAATGTAGAAATCTGCCGCCTTGTGGTCAATTCCCGCAACAGCAGCTTTAATCCCAGTGCTACTGGTCACTTAATATTCACAAGGACTGCAGGCCTTTGAATGACACCTGCCCTCAAAAAATATCTTGCGGTCAGGAATGGACATTAATATGCAAAACAGTAGAGAAGCCGGAGAAGACAATTTCGAGAGGTAAATTTCCTCACAGTGTTTTTTTTTTTAAGGACATGAAAAAATGTTCAACATCAAAAATTATTAGGGACATGCAAATTTAAACTACAAAAAGCTATCAGCTCACAATAGTCTGAATGGCCATCAGAGAAAAGTGTCTGCAAACAATAAGTGCTGAATGGGTTTCTGAGAATGGATACACTCATATGCTGCTGCTGGGATGTAAACTGGTAAGAGCCACTAATCAGAACAGAATGAAGGCGCCTTTAAAAGGTAAAAATTGAGCTACTATGTGATCCTGCCAAAACACTAATGGGCCTGTGACCCGAGAACACCAGAATTCAGAAATGCCCAGGTACCCAAAAATGCTCTTCAGCGATACTTACAGTAGCCAGACATGGATGCAAGCAAAATGTTCAAAAACAAATGAATGGGCAAAGAAGTGGTACATGTACACAATCGAATATTAGCCATGGAAATGATGAAACAATGCCTTTTCCGTCACCACTGATGAACCTAGGGGTAAACATACTACGTAAAGTAAGTCACAAAAAGAAAGACAAATATCCGATGACATCATTTACTAGGGTTATCTAAAAATTGATACCCATGAATATATTTCCACTGCGAAAGACCCATACAGACTTTGGAAAAGGTGAAAGGAATGGAAAAATTAGGATGTTGGGGTTAACATGCATTTAATAATTCATATAAAATATATAATCAAGAAGGACCTACTGGATGCCAAGGGAGGTCTACTCAACTCTCTCTAATGACCAACATGCGAAAGAATCTAAACCTGATTAGATATGTGTAGACATATGAATGAACCAGCTTCTTTACACCTAGAACAAACACAACATTGTAATGAAATTTACTCTGATAAGAAATAAAAATTAAATTAAACAAGAAGTAATGTGACACAAGATTTTGTGTATTTGTCCTGGCACTTTACACTCCAATTTACAACCTAGGAAGAGGAATTCCACGAAACCAATGTTTTACCTAGCAATCAAGGTGAGTATGAATAAATTCCACTGCCTTGTTGCCCTTTCCTGCAACTGCAACTTTAAAAACAATGCTTATGGGTAGCTAATATTCAGAAGAACCGTTGGGCTCTAAATGACACCCACAATCAGGAAATGTCCACGGGTAGGTAAGCAAAATAAATTCCAAAGGAACAGACTTTCACGATCCTATCTCAATAGGTAAATTTTACACTGTGAAAAAGAAAAGCACTTGAAAAGATGTTCTAATTCCTATATTATTAGCGTCATGGAAATCAAAACTACAATGAGGGATCACTTCACATGAGTAAGAAGAGCCACCATTGAAGCATCTGCAAACAAACAGTAAATGCTTGAGAGGTTGTAGAAAAAAGGCAACCCTCCTATGCTGCTGTTGGGATCTAAGAGTGGGTTGGGCAACAGCCACTATAAATAAGAGTATGGAGGTGCCTTTACAAGGTAAACTTAGAGGTACCATATGATCCAGCTGTCCCACTCCCAGGCGTATAACAGGAGAAAACCAGAACTGGAAAACACACATGCACCCATATGTGTGCCGCAGCACAATTTACAACGTCTAAGACATGGAAGCAACCAAAATATCCATCAGCAGATGGACGGATAAAGAAGCGGTACATGTTCACAGTGAACTATTACTCAGAAATGAAAAGAACGAAGGAATGCCATTTGCAGCATCATAGATAGAATTAGAGATAATCATACTAAGTGAAGTAAGTCAGAAAGAGAAAGTCAAATATCATATGATACTACTTATAGCTGGAATTTAAAAACTGATACCAATGAACTAATTTACAAGAGAGAAACAGGGACTTTCCAGGTGGTCCAATGGTTAAGAATCTGAGCTTCCAATTCAGGGGGCATGGGTTCGATCCCTGGTGTTGGGAGAACTAATATCACACATGCCTTGCAGTACAGCCAAAAGAATAAAATAAAAGAGAGAGAAACAGACTCACAGACTTAGAAGACAAACTTATGCTTACCCAATGAGAAAGGTGGGTGGAAGGAATAAATCAATCAGGAGGCTGGGGAAAATATTTACACACTAATACATATAAAATAGATTATCAACAAGGACCTACTGCATAACAAAGGGAAGTCTACTCAACACTCTCTAATAACCTATATGGGAAAAGAATCTGAAGATGAATACACATATGAGTATACATAACTGAACAAGATTCTGTACGCCTACCACAAACAGAATATTTTAAATCAACTTTACTCCAATAAAAAAGAAAAATTAAATTAAAACAAAAACAAGAAGTAACAAAACAGAAGATCTGGGGTGTTTGTTCTGCCACAGCCCACACTAATTTACCATCCAAGAGCCCGTCTTCCACAGTGGCTCTGGTTACCCAAGTAACCAGAGAGGGGCATGGAGGAAATCCTAACATCTGTGCCCATTTCCACAACAGCAACTTTAAAACATGTGCTTATGGGCACTTCATATTCACAAGGACTGCCAGGGTGTAAATGACACCTGCCCTTAAGAAATGTCCTGTGGTAGTTATCGAGCAAAAATTCAAAATAGTCAGACTTTCAAAAACCCAATGTCAACTGTAACTTTTCCTCACAGTGTTTAAAAAGAACACACGCAAAGATGCTCAAAATCTCGAATTATCGGACAGACACATGCAAATCAAAACTACAACAAGGTATCACCTCACACGGTCAGAATGGCCATCGTCAAAAAGTTTACAAACCATAAATGCTGGAGAGGACATGGAGAAAAGGGAACCCTCCTATGCTGTTGGTGTGATGTAAGCTGGTAACAGCCACTATAAAGTACAGTATGGAGATGCCTTTTAAAAGTAAAACTAGAGCTACCATGTCATCCAGCAGTCTTACTTCTGGGTGTACATCTGCAGAAAGCCAGAAATGAAAATGGCAAATGCACCCAAACCCAAACATGCACTGCAGCAGCACTGTTTACAATAGCAAAGACATGGAGGCAACCAAAATGTCCATCAACAGATGAATGGATAATGAAGAAGTTGTACATGTACACAATCAAATGAATATTACTCAGAAATGAAAAAGCATGATCATCTCTAGGTCCATTCCTGTTGCTGCAAATGACATTATTTCATTCTAAGTGAAGTAAGTCAGATAGAAAAAGACAAATATCATACGATATCACTTCTAGTGGAGTCTAAAAAATGATAGAAATGAACAAATTTATAAAACAGAAACAAACCAACAGACTTCATATATCCTTCAGGGAGAAAAAATTTTAAATGTTTCCAATCACTAAATGTCGACCTGAAAAATGTAAGCAATAAATAACACTGTAAAGGTACTAATTCTCCCCAAATTAACCTCTACCAGGCATTAGCAAACTAAACCTGGAGATCACATCCAGCCTATCACCTTCTTCTGTAAATTAAATTTAATGAATGATCCACAAGAAAACCCATAATGGGACGTCAGGTCACACCTCTCAACGTGGCTATTATTCCAAAGTATACAAATATGAAATGTCGTTCATGACATGGAGAAGGCAATCCTAGTACACTGGTGGTGGGATTGTAAGTTGGTACACCCACTATGAAAAGAATATGGAGGTCCCGATAAAAGCTAAAAGTAGAACTATCATATTAGCCAGCAATTCCACTGCTTGGTATATGTCCAAAGAAAATGAAGACACCAATTTGACAAGATACATGCATCCCAATGTTCATAGCAGCATTGTTTACAATTGCCAACATATGGAAGCAAACTAAATGTCCATCAACAGATGAGTGGATAAAGCAGATGTGGTATGTATACACAATAGACTATTACTCAGCCATTAGAAAGGATCAAATTCTGCCATTTGCAACAACATGAATAGGCCTAGAATATTTATACCTACTTAAGTTAGAGAAGGACAAATACGCTATGTTCTCACTTCTCTGTAGAATCTAAAAATGCGAGAAATGTATGTATATAACAAAACAGAAATAGACCCACAGAGAACAAATTAGCGGTTACTGGTGGGGCGACTTAAAGGGGGAGGGAAAAACAGTAGTTTGTTTCTCTAAAGCCAGTACCCCTATGTATGAAATAAACAAACAAGGATATATAGTACAACACAGGGAAATATAGACATTATTGTGTAATCACTGTAGTGGAACATGATCTATAAAAATATTCAATCCATATGGTGTACCCCTGAGACTAATGTAATATTGTAAATCAACTATACTGCAATTTAAATAATCCATAGGGTGGCTGAATGGATTAAAGAAAGTTCAATTATACGGTGTACAAGATATTCATGTTAACTTCTAATCCATATATAGCATAAAATTGAAAGATTGGGAACGAAATACTCCATGAAAATGATACTTGACTGACTAGTCTATTATGAGATAAAAAAGACTTGAAGTCAAACCTCTCAAAGGAAAGAAGGTTATCATATAATGATAAATGGATTAATCCATCAAGAAATCATGACAATTATAAATATGTATGTATCCAGCTTTGGAGCCTCTCAACATATAAAGAATATATTAACCCACGTGAAGGGGAAAATGTGCAGAAATAAAATAATGGTAAGAAACATCGATACCCAACTTTCAACACTGTATAGATCATCCGGACATAATATCAATCAGGAAACACTGAACCTGAACACACACTTGATATCAAATGAACCTAACATACATCTACAGTAGATTCCACTCAACAGCAGCAAACTTTCCATTGTTCTTAAGTACACATAGAACATTGCGTAGGGTAGATCCTATGTTAAGCCACAAAACAAGTCTTCAAAAATCCAAGAATATTGAAATCATATCAAGGATCATTTCCAACCACAATGGTATGAAACTGAAATTCAATATTAAAAAGAATAATTGAAAATTCAAGAACACTTAGAAATTGAACAATAAGCTCCTGAATAGCCAATGCATACAGGAATAAATCAAAGCGGAAATTTAAAAGAAATCTTAAAGCAAACAAAATTGGAAACACAAAGTACCTAAATTTATGGAATACAGGAACAAGACTGCAATTCAAAGAGTTATGTTTACAGTAATAAATGCACATATTTTCAAAGAACTCTTGAGAGGGGATCAAGATGATAGAGTAGGAAGATACTGAGCTCCCCTGCTGCCAAAGACACACCCAAATTACAACAACTTACACGGGAATTATCTCTGAAGACTAGCAGGGAATGTTTTCCACAACTAAAGATATAAGGAAGGAGAAACCACAAGGCAGGTAGGAGGACTGGAAACACAGTCTATTTGGAACCCACACATATAGCACAGTGACCCACAGCTGGAAGATATCACAATTGCATAGGTCCTCCACATGGAGGGAAGGGTATGAGCCTGGCATTAGGCTGCTCAGCCCAGGGTTCCTGCACTGGAAGAAAAGAACACAGCAGGTCTGGCTTTGAAAACTTGCAGGGCTTATTTTCAGGAAATCTGGAGACTAAAGGAAACTGAGACTGCTCTCATAGGGCACACACAAATCTCACATGTTCTCAGTCCCTGTGCAGAGCCAATAGAGTGAAAGACACGTGTGCCAGACCCACTTGCTAATCTCGGAGAGCTTCTTGGAAAGGCAAGAGGCAACTGGGACTCCCACTAGGAACTGAGACACGGGCAAGCAACATTTTAGAATCTTCCCTGGAACTGATTAGAATCAGGGGCCTGCCCCATTTACCACCATGCCCACAGCACTCCCGCACCAGAAGGCCTCACAACCAGACACACTGGGGGCCTAGGCTGTCCACCTGTGCACCTGGAGCACCACACAGCCACCCATAATGGAGGGCTGCCTTGGATATCAGCACACCCATGGCAATCAATCACATACTGCAGGGGCTCACAGCCATTTAGGCCAGGGTCCAATACCACCTACCGGCTCGTCTACAGCAGTTGGCCCTGCGTTGGCCGTAAGAGAAAGGTGTGTGCAGCCCACACAGGGGACACCCCTGGAGCATGTGGCTCTGCTGGCCAGAGGACCATGTGCTGCTGGGCCCTATCAGTCATCTCCTATATAAGGCCACTTCTCTGAGACCCGGGAATGTAACAACCTGAACCGAATGAATAAAGATGTACAGAGAATTAGGAAACATAAGGAAATAGAGGAATACGTTACAAATGAAGTAACAAGACACGACGTCAGAAAAAGAACTGAATAAAACAGGGATAGGCATTCCACCCGATAAAAAAAAGTGTTCACAGTAATGATTATAAAGACGCTCACCCAAGTCAGGAGAAGAATAGATAGACATAGTGAGAATTTCAACAGAGTAATAACATGTCAAAAAGAAGAAAACAGTGAACAATACAATAAAAGAGATTAAAACACACACACACATGTACATGAGAGAAGCCACATTATACTGTATGATACAGAAGAACAGATCAGTGAAATGGAAAACAGAGTAGTGAAAATCACCCAAACTGAATAGCCCAAAGTAAAAGCAATTAAGAGTATACGTAAAGGGACCTCTGAGACAACATCAAGAATATTAACATGAGCATTACAGGGGCCCCAGAACGAGGAGAAGAGAGAAACGGGCAGATAACTTATTGGAGGATAGAGTAACTGATAACTTTCCTAACCTGGGGAAGGAAACACACATCCAGGTCCAGGAAAAACAGAGTCCCCAACAAGATGAAGACAAACAGGTCCACACCAAGACATATTATAAAGCTCCAAAAATTTAAAAATTTAAAGAGTGATCACAGAGGCAGTGAAATAAAAGGGTCTAGTTATGTTCAAGGTATTCCCATAAGACTGTCAGATGACTTCTCAGCACAATTTTCAAACTAGGAAGGAATGATAGGATATAATCAATGGGGTAAAAAGAAAAAGTCTACAACAGGAATACTCTACCAGCAAAATTATTATTCAGAATTGCAGGAGAGGGCTTCCCTGATGTCACAGTGGTTGAGAATCTGCCTGCCAATGCAGGGGACACGGGTTCGGGCCCTGATCCAGGAAGATCCCACATGCCACAGAGCAACTAAGCCTGTGTGCCACAACTACCGAGCCTGTGCTCTAGAGCCCATGAGACACAACTACTGAGCCTGCTAGCCACAACTACTGAAGCCTGAGCACCTAGAGCCCATGTTGCACAACAAGGAGAGCCACTGCAATGAGAAGCCCATGCACCACAACGGCCCATGCACCACAACGAAGAGTAGCCTCCACTTGCCACAACTAGAGAAAAGCCCACGCACTGCAATGAAGACCTAATACAGCCAGAAATAAATAAATAAATTTATGGAGGAAAGAAAGAATTGAAGGAGAGATCAAGAGTTTCCCAGACTAGCAAAAGCTAAACGAGTTCGTCACTCATAAACCAGCCTTACATGCAATGTGGAAGGAATTTACTTAAGCTTAAAAGAAGTCTCACTAATTATTGATAGTAACAAGAAAACAAACAAAAGTAAAAATCTCACTGAAAAACCTATACATAGAGTAAGGGTAATAGATCAAACATTTTTTTAGCTTCTGTAAAGAACAAAAGACAATAGTAGTATGTTTTTTTTAAAAAGAGAGGGCCCAAATAAATCAGAAATGAAAGCGATGATGTTACAACAGACACCACAGAAATACAAAGTATCCTAAGATACACACAGGCTAACTCAGGGCTCAGACTGGACAGAGCCCAGTCTCCCTTCCACTGTACATGAGTTACAGGAGCCTCAGGAACTGAGGAGGGGGTCCCTGAGGGGAGGCACAAGATAGAAGATGTTAGGCATTAACCTGACTGTATTTATGTTAAACCTGCCTGAACTACATTCACATGAGATTGTTTTGTCCTGAATGCACATCGGCACCTTTAGTCTGAACTGCAGATCTTTGGCTTCACCACCTCCACCGACAGCATTAGCTTCACCTGCTGTGGACCGTCTCCTATAGGATTTCTAGAACCACAAAGCATCGAAGTTTCACAGGACACAGAGTCTGTGAGACTCCACTCAGTCTCAGAGTCTCAACCCCACTCAGAGACGTAGAGTCACAACAGAGACTCCACTCTTGGAGGACACACACAGTAGTGTGCACATCAGGACCCAAGGGAAGGAGCAGTGACCCCATAGGAGACTGAGCAGACCTCCCTGCTAGTTTTAGAGGGTCTCCTGCAGAGGCGGGGGGTGACTGGGGCTCACAGTGCGGACAAGGACACTGGCAGCAGAAGTTCTGGGAAGTCCTCCTTAGCATGAGCCCTCCCAGAGTCCACAGGTAGCCCCACCAAAGAGCCAGGTAGGCCACAGTTCTGGGTCGCCTCAGGCCAAACAACAAACAGAGAGGGAACTCTGCCCCATGCATCAGCAGACAAGCGGATTAAAGTTTTATTGAGCTCTGCCCACCAGAGCCACACCCAGCTCTACCCACCACCAGTCCCTCACATCAGGAATGCCGCACAAGCCTCTAAGATAGACTCATCCAGCAGAGAGCAGACAGCAGAAGCAAGAAGAACTACAGTTCTTCAGCCTGTGGATGGAAAACCACATTCACGGAAAGATAGACAAAATGAAAAGGCAGAGGAATTTGTACCAGATGAAGGAACAAGATAAAACCCCAGAAAAACAACTAAATGAGGTGGAGATAGGCAACCTTCCAGAAAAAGAATTCATAATAATGATAGTGAAGATGATCCAAGACCTTGGAAAAAGAATGGAGGCAAAGATCGAGAAGATGCAAGAAATAGTTAACAAAGACCTAGAAGAATTAAAGAACAAACAAACAGAGATAAACCATACAATAACTGAAATGAAAAATACACTAGAAGGGGGCTTCCCTGGTGGCGCAGTGGTTGAGAGTCCACCTGCCGACGCAGGGGACGTGGGTTCGTGCCCTGGTCTGGTAAGATCCCACATGCCACGGAGCGGCTGGGCCCGTGAGCCATGGTCGCTGAGCCTGCACATCCAGAGCCTGTGCCCCACAATGGGAGAGGCCACAAAAGTGAGAGGCCCGCGTACCGCAAAAACAAACAAAAAAATACACTAGAAGGAATCAATAGTAGAATAACTGAGGCAGCAGAACGGATAACTGGCCTGGAGACAGAAAGGTGGAATTCACTGCTGCAGAAAAGAATAAAGAAAAAAGAATGCAAAGAAATGAAGACAGCTTAAGAGACCTCTGGGATAACATTAAACGCAACAAAATTTGCATTATAGGGATCCCAGAAGGTGAAGAGAGAGAGAGAAAGGACCCGAGAAAATATTTGAAGAGATTATAGTCGAAAACTTCCCTAGCATGGGAAAGGAAATAGTAGCCACCCAAGTCCAGAAAGAGTCCCAGGCAGGATAAACCCAAGGAGAAAAATGCCGAGACACGTAATAATCAAACTGACAAAAATTAAAGACAAAGAAAAATTATTGAAAGCACAAGGGGAAAATGACAACATACAAGGGAACTCCCATAAGGTTAACAGCCGATTTCTCAGCAGAAACTCTACAAACCAGAAGGGAGTGGGCTGATATATTTAAAGTGATGAAAGGGAAGAACCTACAACCAAAAGAACTCTACCCAGCAAGATCTCATTCAGATTCAATGGAGAAATCAAAAGCTTTACAGACAAGCAAAAGCTAAGAGAACTCAGCACCACCAAACCAGCTCTACAACAAATGCTAAAGGAACCTATCTAAGTGGGAAACACAACAGAAGAGAAGAATCTACAAAAACAAACACATAACAATTAAGAAAATATTAATAGGAATATACATATCAATATTTACCTTAAATGTGAGTGGATTAAATGCTCCAAACAAAAGACACAGTCTTGCTGAATGGATACAAAAACAAGATCCATATATATGCAGTCTATAAGAGACCCATTTCAGACCTAGGGAAACCTACAGACTGAAAGTGAGGGGATGGAAAAGAATATTCCATGCAAATGAAAATCAAAAGAAAGCTGGAGTAGCAATACTCATATCAGATACAATAGACTTTAAAATAAAGAGTGTTACAAGAGACAAGGAAGGACACTACATAATGATCAAGGGATCAATCCAAGAAGAAGACATAACTATTATAAATATATATGTACCCAACATAGGAGCACCTCAATACATAAGGCAACTGCTAACAGCTATAAGAGAGAAAATCGACAGTAACACAATAATAGCAGGGGACTTTAATGCTTTACTTACACCAATGGAGATCATCCGGACAGAAAATTAATAAGGAAACACAAACTTTAAATGACACAATAGACCAAATAGATTTAATTGATATTTATAGGACATTCCATCCAAAAACAGCAGATTACATGTTCTTCTCAACTTCACGCAGAACATTCTCCAGGATAGATCACATCTTGGGTCACAAATAAAGCCTCAGGAAATTTAATAAAACTGAAATCATATCAAGCATCTGTTCTGACCACAAGGTTATGAGATTAGAAATCAATTACAGGGAAAAAATATGTAAAAAACAGAAACACATGGAGGCTCAACAATACGTCACTACATAACCGAGACATCACTGAAGAAAGAAAAGAGGAAATCAAAAACAACCTAGAGACAAATGACAACAAAAACATGATGATCCAAAACCTATGGGATGCAGCAAAAGCAGTCCTAAGAGGGAAGTTTATAGCAATACAAGCCTACTTCAAGAAACCAGAAAACTCTCAAATAAACAATCTAACCTTACACCTAAAGGAATTAGAGAAAGAAGAAAGAAACCCAACGTTAGTAGAAGGAAAGAAATCATAAAGATCAGAGCAGAAATAAATGAAATAGAAACAAAGAAAACAATAGCAAAGATCAATAAAACTAAAAGCTGGTTCTTTGAGAAGATAAACAAAAATGATAAATCGTTAGCCAGACTCAAGGAAAAGAGGGAGAGGACTCAAATCAATAAAATTAGACGTGAAAAAGGAGAAGTTGCAACAGACACCACAGAAATACAAAGCATCCTAAGAGACTTCTACAAGCAACTCTATGCCAATCAAATGGACAACCTGGAAGAAATGGACAAATTCTTAGAAAGGTATAACCTTCCAAGACTGAAAGAGGAGTAAATAGAAAATATGAATAGACCAATCACAAGTAATGAAATTGAAACTGCGATTAAAAATCTTCCAACAAACAAAAGTCCAGAACCAGATGGCATCAGAGGTGAATTCTATCAAATATTTAGACAAGAGCTAACACCCAACCTTCTCAAACTCTGCAGAAATTTGCAGGGAAAGGAACACTCCCAAACTCATTCTATGACGCCACCATCACACTGATACCAAAACCAGACAATGATACTACAGAAAAAGAAAATTAGAGACCAATATCACTGATGAATATAGATGTAAAAATCCTCAACAAAATACTAGCAAACAGAATTGAACAACACATTAAAAGGATCACACACCATGATCAGGTGGGGTCTATCCCAGGAACGCAAGGGTTCTTCAATATACACAAATCAATCAATGTGATACACCATATTAACAAATTGTAGAATAAAAATATCATCTCAATAGAAGCAGGAAAAAATTTTGACAAAATTCAACACCCATTTATGATTAAAAATTCTCCAGAAAGTGAACATAGAGGGAATCTACCTCAACATAATAAAGGCCATATATGACAGACCCACAACAAACATCATTCTCAATGGTGAAAAACTACAAGAATTTCCTCTAAGATCAGGAACAAAACAAGGATGTCCACTCTCACCAGTATTATTCAACATAGTTTTGGAAGTCCTAGACGGCGCAATCAGAGAAAAAAAGAAATAAAAGGAACACAAATTGGAAAAGAAGTAAAATTTTCACTGTTTGCAAATGATACGGTACTACACATAGTGAATCTTAAAGATGACACTAGAAAATTACTAGAGCTAATCAATGAATTTGGTAAAGTTGCAGGATGCAAAATTAATGCACAGAAATCTCTTGCATTCCTCTACACTAACAATGAAAGATGAGAAAGAGAAATTAAGGAAACAATCCCATACGCCACTGCAACAAAAAGAATAAAATATGTAGGAATGAACCTACCTAGGGAGGCCAAAGTCCTATACTCAGAAAACTATAAGACACTGCTGAAAGAAATCAAAGATTATATAAACAGATGGGAGTATTACCCATATGCTTGGATTAGAAGAATCAATATTGTGAAAATGACTATCCTACCCAAAGCAATCTACAGATTCAATGCAATCCCTATCAAATTATCAGTGGCATTTTCTACAGAACTGGAACAAAAAAAAACTTAAAATTTGTATGGAGACACAAAACGCCCCGAATAGCCAAATCAGTCTTGAGGGAAATTAAAAGAGCTGGAGGAATCAGACTTCCTGACTTCAGACTATACCACAAAGCTCAGTAATCAAGACTATATGGTCCTGGCACCAAAACAGAAATATAGATCAATGGAACAGGATAGCAAGCCCAGAGATAAACCTACATACCTATGGCTAACTCATCTATGACAAAGGAGGCAAGGATAAACAATGGAGAAAAGACAGTCTCTTCAGTAAGTGGTGCTGGGAAAACTGGACAGTTACACATAGAAGAATGAAATTAGAACATCCATAACACCATACGCAAAAATAAACTCCAAATAGATTAGAGATCTAAATGTTAAGACCAGACGCTATTAAACTCTTAGAAGAAAACATAGGCAGAACACTCTATGACATAAATCACAGCAAGATCCTATTTGACCCACCTCCTAGAGAAATGGAAATAAAAACAAAAATAAACAAATGGGACCTAATGAAACTTAAAAGCTTTTGCACAGCAAAGAAACACATAAAGAAGACGAAAAGACAACCCTCAGAATGGGAGAAAATATTTTCAAATGAAGCAAATGACAAAGGATTAATCTCCAAAATTTACAAGCAGCTCATGTAGCTCAATATCACAAAAGCAAACAACCCAATCCAGGAATGGGCAGAAGACCTAAATAGACATTTCTCCAAAGACGATATACAGGTTGCCAACAAACACATGAAAGGATGCTGAACATCACTAATCATTACAGAAATGTAAATCAAAACTACAGTGAGGTATCACTCACAGCAGTCAGAATGGCAATCATCAAAAAATCTACAAAAAATAAATGCTGGAGAGGCATTTATTGGAGAAAAGGGAACACTCTTTCAGTGTTGGTGGGAATGTAACTTGATATAGCCACTAGGGAGAACAGTATGGAGGTTCCTTAAAAAACTAAAAATAGAAGTACCATACGACCCAGCAATCCAACTCCTGGGCATTTACACTGAGAGAACCATAATTCAAAAAGAGTTATGTTCAACAATGTTCGTTGCAGCTCTATTTACAATAGCCGGGACACGGAAGCAACCTAAGTGTCCATCGACTGATGAATCGATAAAGAAGATCTGGCACATATATACAATGGCATATTACTCAGCCATAAAAAGAAACAAAACTGAGTTATTTGTAGTGAGATGGATGGACGTAGAGACTGTCCTACACAGTAAAGTAAGTCAGAAAGAGAAAAACAAATAGCGTGTGCTAACACAGATATATGGAGTCTAAAGAAAAAAAAAGTTTATGAAGAACCTAGGGGCGGGACAGGATTAAGGACACAGACGTACAGAAAGGACTTGAGCACACGGGGAGGGGGAAGGGTAAGCTGGGACAAAGTGAGAGAGTGGCATGGACAAATATACATTACCAAATGTAACATCGATAGCTACTGGGAAGAAGCCACATAGCACAGGGAGATCAGCTCAGTGCTTTGTGAACACCTAAAGTGGTGGGATAGAGACAGTGAGAGAGAGACGCAAGAGGGAGGGGATATGGTGGTATATGTATAGCTGATTCACTTTGTTATACAGCAGAAAGTAACACATCATTGTAAAGCAATTATACTCCAATAAAGTTGTAAAATGAAAAAAAAAAAGAAAGCCCAGAGATAAACCTACATACCAATGGTCAATAATCTATGACACAGGAGGCAAGACTATACAATGGAGAAAAGACAGTCTCTTCAATCAGTGGTTCTGGGAAAAATGGGCAGCTACATGTAAAAGAATGAAATTAGAATACTCCCTAACACCATACAGAAAAATAAATTCAAAATGGATTAGAGACCTTAATGTAAGACCGGACAGTATAAAACTCTTAGAGGAAAAAATAGGAAGAATACTCTGACATAAATCACAACAAGATCTTTCTTGATCCACCTCCTAGAGTAATGCAATAAAAAAGAAAAATAAACAAATGGGAACTAATGAAACATAAAAGCCTTTGCAAAGCAAAGGAAAGTAAAACCAAGACGAAAAGACAACCCTCAGAATGGGAGAATATATTTGCAAATGAATCAACAGACAAAGGATTAATCTCCAATAATATATAAACAGCCCATGCAGCTCAATATTAACAAAACCAAACAACCCAATACAAAACTGGCAGAAGATCTAAATAGACATTTATTCCAAGAAGAGAGAGAGATGGCCAAGAAGCACATGAAAAGTTTCTCAACATCACTAATTATTAGAGAAATGCAAATCAAAACTACAATGAGGTATCACCTCGCACCTCTTAGAATGGACATCATCAGAAAATCTACAAACAACAAATGCTGGGGAGGGTGTGGAGAAAAGGAACTCTCTTCCACTATTGGTGGGAATGTAAATTGATACAGTCACTATGGAGAACAATATGGATGTTCCTTAAAAAACTAAAAATAGAATTACCATATGATCCAGCAATCCCACTACTGGGCATATACCCAGAGAAAAACATAAATCAAAAAGACACATTCACCACAATGTTCACTGCAGCACTATTTACAATAGCCAGGTAATGGGAGCAACCTAAATGCACACAGACAGACGAATGGATAAAGATGTGGTACATATATAAAATGGAATGTTACTCAGCCATAAAAAGGAATGAAATTCGGTCATTTGTACAGACGTTGATGGACCTAGAGACTGTCATACAGAGTGAAGTAAGACAGAAAGAGAAAAAGAAATATTGTATATTAATGCATATATGTGGAACCAAGAAAAATGGAACAGATGAACTGGTTTGCAGGGCAGAAATAGAGACACAGATGTAGAGAACAAACGTATGGACACCAAGGGGGGAAAGCCGTGGGGGGGGGTAGTGCTGGGATGAATTGGGGGTTTGGGATTGACTTATATACACCCATATGTATGAAATCGATAACCAGAAAGAACCTGCTGTATAATAATAAAATTAAAAATTAAAATAATAAATAAACATACAAAAAGTAAAACAGAAAAAAAAAGTTCTTCCATTCCCATACATGTATTTATATGAATGAATGATTTCCATGCTTCTATCTATAAATACAAAAAAGAGGAATAAAACCTACATTGAACCAAAAAAGAAAAAAAAAAAGCAGAACCCACCAGTTATAAAACAGGAAAACCCTATCAGGGCACTTGCTCCAAAGGTAAAGAATCCTGAAGTTGGTCAGAGGTGGGTAATCGTCTCCCATGCAGCCAGGAGCAACCCCCCCCCCCCCCGGCAAGGAGCGTCCTCATTGCAAAGCTGGGGGACCTTGCTGAGGCATCTCTGAGTAAACGTGAGCTGAGCTCCAGGCCAGCTGCTGCTGAACTGTTCCCACACTTCCCAGGTAAAACACCTGAATCTGTGCAAGGACTTGAAAGCCTAGAGGAAGGGTCATGGAGCCACACCAGCGACAGCACCCAGGCCGACTTGGTGCCTACAGGCCAACCAGGATGGTCCTGGCCCCGGGTGCACTTCTGGAAGCTTTCCATTTCCCTGCCCGAGATACCCCTCCTGTCCCGGCCCCCACTGCTTTTTTCCTTACTCACCTCTGCCTGGGGAGAAATTCCAGCAGCAGATATGGGTGACACATCCTCTTCTTCAGCAGTTGGCAGCTTGGCAACTCCTGCAGAAAGCCCAGCAGAGCCCCACTCACACCGGGCCACCCAAAAAACCGTGGCCCCTCACTCCCTCCCACCAGCCCAGCGCCGACACTGCTGACGGGGCAGAGAGTATGGCGTCAGACACAACTGAAGGGGCTCTTGCTGCCTGGAGCGGTGTTTATATTGACCTCAAACCAGGCACACCTGTAGAGGGCTGGCCGGCAGTGTCAGGCTGCCCAGGTCAGCCAATCCTCACCCCTCTGGGGCTCACAGCAGCAGAAAATGGACCTTGATGAACCGACCAGGTCCAAGGAACAGGTGTGGGCTCCTGAGAGTCAGGATAGACAAGGGGCTGCAGCTCTGGCTTGTTTTCTAATCATCATTTTATCAGGCCCATGAGTGGGAGACAACTTCAAGAAGACCCTCTCCTAATGAGAGGAACCCAGGAGTCAGGGAGAGGAGGGGTGGTGGGTGGAGACAGAGGCCTGGTGCCCCGGCTGCAGTGGAAGTCTCTGGAAGACCAGGTGGAGGGAGGCCGCACAGAGTGACGCCCAGTGTCACAGACCTGTTGGAGCTGTTGTTTGTTCGTTCAAGTCGTGCTCTGAGGTGCTCTGTGTCAGCCCTGAGCAACAGGTGAGCTGGGGGTGCTCTGCAATGGGGGCTATGTGCACGGTTCCTGTGTGCCCAGTCTTGCTGGGTACCTGCACAGGAGAGCTCCATATCCTGGGAGGGGCCTGACCACGAGAGCCCCGTGGGCTGCTGGGTACCTGCACAGGTGAGCTCCAAATCCTGGGAGGGGCCTGACCACGAGAGCCCCGTGAGCTGCTGGGTACCTGCCCAGGTGAGCTCCATATCCTGGGAGGGGCCTGACCACGAGAGCCCTGTGGGCTACTGGGTACTTGGTAAAGGACGTCAGGTCAGTGAAGCAACTGAGAATATACATCCAGTAGTTCCTAATTCCTACACACTGATGGTCATTCTACCATCCACCAGGACATGGTATTCTGTATTAGACTTAGATGATGTCTTCTTCTGTATTCCATTAGTCCCAGAGTCACAAGAAATTTTGAAGTAGCGAGGAGTCCAGCCAGTCTTATTGGCCGCCGTCACTGCAGTGTCTGCAGGTTTTTCTATAGTGACAGTGTGATATACGGTTCCCCCGCCAAGGTACGGGTTAGGATTAGGGTACGGGTTAGGGTATGATTTAGGGTTAGGGTTATGGTTAGGATTAGCGTTAGGGAATGGATACAGTTTATGGTACCAGTTAGTGTACGACAACGGGTTTGGTTAGAACCCATGTTAGGGTGTGGGTTAGTGTTAGTATATGGGTTAGGATTAGGTTGTGGGTTAGGGGACGGTTTAGGGTTAGGTTTAGCGTTAGGGAAAGGGTACGCATTAGGTCACTGTTTAGGGTACGACAACGGTTTAGGGTACCTGTTAGGGTTAGTGTTACTGTTAGTGTACGTGTTACAATTAGGACTTGGGTAAGTATAAGGTTTAGGGTTGGGTTAGGGTACGTGTTAGTGTTAGTGTATGGGTTATTATTATGGTACAGCTTAGTGTAAGGTTTAGGGTTAGGGTTAGGGAATGGGTACGGTTTTGGTTACAGTTTAGTGTAGGACAACATCAGCCTTTGGGGGTTTATCCAGGCACATTCACCTCTAGTGTATAAAAGAGGAACACCACTGGCAGGAAGGTCTGTTTCCCTGCTTACCAGAATGGGGAAAGCAGAAATGCTGCCGCCCAATGGCCGTTGCCTGCAACAGCAGCTTTACAACCTGTGCTAATCGGCACTTCATATGCACAAGTACTCGAGGGCTGTAAATGAAACCTGCCCTCAAAATGTCTTCACGGAGGTAATGGCCAAGATATTTCAAAATGTGGCACATATTTCAAGAAAACCATTTGAAGAGGTAAGCTGTACTCACAGTTTGAAGAAAAAAAGGACATGCCTGAAAGCTAAATTTCAAGGCATTATGAGACACATGCAAATCCAACCACAAAGAGGTATCAGCTCACAGCAGTCAGAATAAAAATTAGGAGAAAAACTACAAACAATAAATGCTGAAGGGGTTATGGAGAAGTGCATACCCTCAACTTTAAATGGGACGTAACCTGGTAAGAGCCATGAATGGAACAGAATGGAGGTGCCTTCACAAGGTAAACAATTGGCTACCATATGATCCAGCAGGCCCACTACTTGGTCTAAAACCAAAGATGACAGAATTAGAAAGACACAGGCAGGCAAATGTGCATTGCAGCAGTATTACAATAGTCAAGACATGGAAGCAACCAAAAATTCCATCAACAGATGAGTGGACAAAGAACTGCTACATGTACAGACCGAATATTAGCCAAGGAAAAAAATGACACGATGCCATTTGCAACACCGTAGATGAGTCTAGAAGTAATCACACAACTTGTCATAAGTCAGAAAGTGAAAGACACATATACTATGATATCACTTATAGGTGTTACCTAAAAAGTGACACCAGTGAAGATATTTCCACAGAGAAAGGCAATCACAGATTTATTAAACAAACTTATGATTCACCAATGGAAAGGTGTGAGGATTGGATACATTAAGATATCGGGGTTAACAGAGATATACAAACACAGGTGAAGTATATAATCACCAAAGACCTACAGAATACCAAGAGAAGACTACTCAACATTGTGTCATAACCTACATGGGAAAAGGATCCAAAGAACAATAGATATATGTATATGTGTAAAACAACCACATCTTGCACACCTAGAACAAGCAAAACATTGTAATCACACTTGCTGTGATAAAAAATGAAAATTAAATTTAAAAACCGAAGAAGTAGTGGGATATAAAGTTAAGGGGCTTTTTCCTGGCACATTCCATTCTAATTTACAACCTAGAGCACGACTTTCATATAGGCTCTGTTGCCCTAATAACCAGATTTCTTAAAGGAGAACTGTGCCTCTTTGTGGCCGTTTCACACAGCAGCAGCTCTAAACCCAGCGATAATGGTTACTTGATATTCAAAATAATTCCAGGCCTGTAAATGACACCTGCCCTCTAAACAAATCTGTGGTCACTAAATCGAGCAAGAATCTCAAAAGACGTGCATATTTCAAAATGACAATTTAAAGAGGCATATTTCACACACATTTTGTATTCTTTCTTTTTCTCTCTTTTTTTTTGTTAAAAAAGGGGACAAGGAAAAATGCTCAACATCAGGAATTAATAAAGCCATGCAAATCCAGTCTACAAAAACGTTCACCTCACAGCCATCAGAATGATCACCAGCAGAAAAGTCTACAACTTATAAATGCTGAAGGGGCTTCAGAGAACTGTGTACCCTCTAGCTGCTGGTGGGATGTAACCTGGTAACAGACAGTACTGAAAACAGAATGGAGGTGTGTTTAAAGGTCAAAATTGAGCTACCATGTGATCTGGTAGGATAACTGATGGGCCTATCACCTGAGTAGACCAGAATCAAAGAGACACAGGCTGGCAATCCTGCACTGCAGCAACATGTACCATAGCCAAGACTTGGAAGAAACCAAAATGTCCATCAACAGAAAAATGCACCAAGAAGAAGTGGTCCGTGTACACAATGGAATATTAGCCATGGAAAAGCATGGAACAGTGCCATTGGCACCACCATAGAAGGATCTAGAGATAGTCACCCAACTTGAAGTAAGAAAGAAACCAAAAGACAGATATCCTATGACATCAATTATAGGTGTTACCTAAAAATTGATACCCATGAAATACTTTCCAAGAGAAGGACACTCATAGATTCAGAAAACCAAATTATGTTTAACCAAATGGAAACGTGTAAGGAAGGTATGAATTAGGATATGGGGATGAACAGACATGTACTAATACATATGAAATATATAATCACCAAATACCTACGGAATACCAAGAGAGGTCTACTCAACATTCTGTAATAACCTACATGGGAAAGGATCCAAAGATGAATAGATCGATACATACATAAAATGAACCAGATTCTGTACACCTAGAACACACACAACATTTTTATCAAATTTACTCTGATACTAAATAAAAATTAAATTTAAAAAACAAACAGGGAGTAAGGAGATACAAGCTCTTGGGGGTTTGCCCTGGCACATTCCACCCTAATTTGCAGCCTACTAACAGGATTTCCAGGAAGGCTCTGTTGCTCAAAAACCCAGAGTTGGAAGTGTAGAAATGCTGCCACCTTGTGGCCGTTTGCGGCAAGAGCGGCTTTAAACCCACTGCTAATGGTCACTTAACATTCACAGACTCAGGGCTGTAAAGGACACCTGCCCTCAAAAAATGTCCTGAGCTAGGGAATGACCAAAAATATTCAAGACATGCAAATGTTTAAAGGAGATAGTATGAAGAGGTAAGTTTGCACACTCTTCTTCAAAAGAAAGGAAAATGGATAAAAGCTCAACATCAGGAATTATTAGACTCATGCAAGTCTAATCTACAAAAAGGTTTCAACTCACACACGTCAACTACCATCAGCAAAAGGTCTACAAACAATACATGCTGAAAGGGTTTTAGAGAACTGTGTACTCTCTAGCTGCTGGTGAGATGTAAAGTGGTTACAGCCAATAATGAGAACAGAAAGGACCTCGTTTAAACGTAAAAACTGGGGCTTCCCTGGTGGTGCAGTGGTTGAGAGTCCACCTTCCGATGCAGCGGACACGGGTTCGTGCCCCAGTCCGGGAAGAACCCACATGCCCCAGAGTGGCTAGGCCCGTGAGGCATAGCCGCTGAGCATGCGCGTCCGGAGCCTGTGCTCCGCAACGGGAAAGGCCGCAACAGTGAGGGGCCATCGTACCACACACACACACACACACACACACACACAAAAGAAATGTAAAACCGAGCCACCATTCCATCCAGCAGGGCCAATGTTGGGCCTCTCACCTGAGAAGACCAGAATCGAGAAGACAGAGGCTGCAACAGCTGCACTGCAGCCACTTTCACAATAGCCAAGATACGGAAGCAACCAAAATGTCCATCAACAGATGAATTGATAAAGAAGAAGTGGTCCATGTACACAATGGAATATTAACCTTGGAAAACAATGAAACACTGCTCTTTGAGACACCATAGATGAGCCTAGAGATAATCACAGAACGTGAGGTAAGTCGGAAAGCAAAATACATATCCTATGATATCACTTATAGGCGTTATCTAACAACTGACCCCAATGAACATATTTCCACAGAGAAAGACACTCACAGACTTAGAAAACAAATCATGCTTATCTAAAAGGAAAGGTGGAGGGAATGGATAAATTACGACCAGGTTTACCGTACGTGTACAAATGCGTATTCAATACATATGTCAAAAAGACCGGCCGTATAGAAACAGAGGTCTACGGGACACTCTTCAATAATTTACATGGGAGGAGGATCTGCACATCTATATCTCTATATCTCTATATCTATATATATACACATATACATATACATATATATAAATATAATGTACAAATGAACCAGATTGTGTCACCTAGGACAAACAATATTCTAATCATTACCCTGATTAAAAAATTTCAAACAACGAACAAGAAGTAATGTGACATAAACTTATGGGTTTTTTTCCTGGCACATTGCATTCTAACTTACAACCTGGTAACATGACTTCCAGAAAGGATCTGCTGCCCTAGTAACCGGATTTGGGGATGGAGAAATGCTGCAGACTTGTGGCCGTTTCCCACAACAGCAGCTTTAAAACCAGTGCTAAGGGTCACTAAATAGTCACACTCATTGCAGTCCTGTAAATGACACCTACCCTCAAAAAACATCCTGGCGTCGAAAATCGACCAAAAAAACCAAGAGGGCAACCTTCCAAGAAGACAATTTCAAGAGGTTTATTGTACTCACAGTTTTTTTTCTGTTTTTGTTTAACAGAATAAAAAAAGGTGTGGAAAAAAGCTGAACATTAGGAATTATTAAAGACATGCAAATCCAACTTACAAAAACCTATCAGCTCACCCCAGTCAAAATAGTCATCAGCAAAAGTTCTGCAAACAATAAATGCTGAAGGGGTTGTGGAGAAATGCACACCCTCGTTTCTAAGTGGGACATGGTAAGAACCAGTAATGAAAACACAAAGGAGGTGCCTTGATAAGGTAAATATTGAGCTACCATTCAATCAAGCATACCCACTCCTGGGCCTATCACCTGAGAGGATGAGAATCAAAAAGACACAGGGTGGCAATCCGGCACGCCAGCAATATTTACCGCAGCCACCACTTGGAAGCAACAAAAATGTCTGTCAACAGAGGAAGGCACAACAGAGGAAGGCACAAAAAACAGAGGAAGGTCCATGTACACAATGGAATATTACTCCAATAAAACATATATATAATTTCAATTTAGAAACCAAACGTAAGTAAGGAGACATCAGCTTTTGGGGCTTTGTCCGGGCACATTCCTCTCTAATATATAACCGAGGAACACCACTGGCAGGAAAGACTTTCCGTAATTCCCAGAACGGGGAAAGGAGAAATGCTGCCGCCCAATGGCCAATACCTGCAACAGCAGCTTTAAAACCTGTGCTAATGGTCACTTCATACGCACAAGTACTGGAGGGCTGTAAATGAAACCTGCCCTCAAAATGTCTTCAGGGAGGTAATGGCCAAAATATTTCAAAATGTGACACATACTTCAAGAAAACCATTTGAAGAGGTAGGCGCTACTCACAGCTTGAAAAAAAAGAGGACATGCCTGGAAGTTCAATCTCAAGGGATTATGAGATGCATGCAAATCCAACCTCAAAGAGGTGTCAGCTCACACCTGTCAGAATAAACATCAGCAGAAAAGCTACAAACAATAAATGCTGAAAGGGTTGTGGACAAGGGCATACCCTCAAATTTAAGTGGAACATAACCTGGTAAGAGCCACTGATGAGAACAGAATGGAGACGCCTTTACAAGGTAAACATTATGCTACCATATGATCCAACAGGCCCTCTCCTGGGCCTATAACCGAAGAAGACATAATTGAAAGACACAGGCAGGCAAATGTGCATTTCAGCAGTGTTACAATAACCAAGACATGGAAGCAACCAAAAAGTCCATCAACAGGTGAGTGGACAAGGAAAAACTGGTCCACGTACAGATGGAATATTAGCCAAGGACAAAAATGACACAATGCCATTTGCATCACCATAGATGAGTCTAGAAGTAATCACGCAACTTGTAGTAAGTCAGAAAGCGAAAGACACATATCCTATGATATCACTTATAGGTGTTACCTAAAAACCGATACCAGTGAAGATATTTCCACTGAGAAAGGCAATCACAGATTCATTAAACAAACTTATGGTTCACCAATGGAAAGGTGTGAGGATTGGATACATTAGGATGTCAGAGTTAACAGAGATATACAAACACAGGTGAAGTATATAATCACCAAAGACCTACGGAATACCAAGAGAAGACTACTCAACATTGTGTCATAACCTAAAATGGGAAAAGGATCCAAAGAAGAAAAGAGATATGTATATGTGGAAAACAACCACATCTTGCACACCTAAAACAAGCAAAACATTGTAATCACACTTGCTGTGATAAACAATGAAAATTAAATTTAAAAAAAGAACAATATTTAGTGAGATATAAACTTAAGGGGCTTTTTCCTGGCCCATTCCATTCTAATTTGCAACCTAGAACAGGACTTCCATTGAGGCTCTGTTTCCCTAGTAACCAGATTTGGTTAATGAGAACTGCTGCCGCCTTGTGGCCGTTTCACACAACAGCAGCTCTAACTGCAGCTGTAACGGTTACTTGATAGTCAAAATAATTGCAGGCCTGTAAATGACACCTGCCCTCAAAACAATCCTTCGGTCGTAAATCGAGCAAAAATCTCAAAAGACATCCATATTTGAAAACGACAATTTCAAGAGGCATATTTTATGCACATTTTATATTCTGTCTCTTTTTTTGTTATAGAAAAAGGCATGGAAAAACGCTCAACGTCAGGAATTAATAAAGCCATGCAAATCCAGTCTAGAAACACGTTCACCTCACAGCCGTCAGAAGGATCATGAGCAAAAAAGTCTACATAGTATAAATGCTGAAGGGGTTTTAGAGAACTGTGTACCCTCTAGCTGCTGATGGGATGTAACCTGGTAACAGCCAGTACAGAGAGCAAAAGGGAGGTGTGTTTAAAGGTAAAACTTGTGATTAAAGCTACTATGTGATCTGGTAGGCCCACTAATGGGCCTATCAGCTGAGTAGACCTGAATCAAAAAGACACAGGCTGGCAATCCTTCACCGCAGCAACATGTACCATAGCCAAGAGCTGGAAGAAACCAAAATGTCCATCAACAGAAAAATGCACCAAGAAGAAGTGGTCCGTGTACACAATGGAATATTAGCCATGGAAAAGCATGGAACAGTGCCATTGGCACCACCATAGAAGGATCTAGAGATAATCACCCAACTTGAAGTAAGAAAGAAACCGAAAGACAGATATCCTATTACATCACTTATAGGTGTTACATAAAAGTTGATACCCACGAAATACTTTCCAAGAGAAGGACACTCATAGATTCAGAAAACCAAATTATGTTTAACCCAATGGAAAGGTGTAAGGAATGTATGAATTAGGATATGGGGGTTAACAGACATGTACTAATATATATGAAATATATAATCACAAAATACCTATGGAATACCAAGAGAGGTCTACTCAACACTCTGTAATAACCTACATGGGAAAGGATCCAAAGATGAATAGATGTACACATAGATATAATGAAGCAGATTCTGTTCAGCTAGAACACACACAACAATTTTCTCAAATTTGCTCTTATAATTAATAAAAATTAAATTTAAAAAAACAAACAAGAATTATGGCGATATAAGCTCTTGGGCGTTTGCCCTGACACGTTCCACTCTAAATTGCAGCCTACAAACACGATTTCCAGGAAAGATCTGTTGCCCAAAAAACCCAGAATTGGAAACGTAGGAATGCTGTCGCCTTGTGCCATTTCCCGCAAGAGCGGCTTTAAAACCACAGGTAACCGTCACTTAACATTCACAAGGACTCACTCTGGGCTGTAAAGCACACCTGCCGTCAAAACTTGTGCTGAGGTATGGAATGGCCAAAAAAATTCAAATCTGGCAATTTTTTCAAGGAGATAGTATGAAGAGGTAAGTTTTACTCACTATTTTTCAAATAAAAAAAGAAAATGGATAAAAGCTCAACATCAGGAATTATTAGACTCATGCAAATCTAGCCTACAAAAAGGTTTCAACTCACGCAAGTCAACTACCATCAGCCAAAAGTCTACAGACAATAAACGCTGAAGGTGTTTTAGAGAACTGTGTATCCTCTAGCTGCTTGTGAGATGTAAAGTGGTAAGATCCGGTAATGAGAACAGAAAGGAGCTGCGTTTAAAAGTAAAAATTGAGATGTCGTTCGATCCGACACGCCCACCACTGGGCCTATCACCTAAGCGCCGAATCGAGAAGACACACGCTGACAAACCTGTACTGAAGTAATACTGAAAATAGCCAGGACATGGAAGCAGCAAAAATGTCAGTTAACAGATGAATGGACAAAGAAGAAGTGGTACATGTACCTAATGGAAGATTAGCTTCCAAAAAAATGAACAGTGTCGCTGTCATGACTACAGGTGAGTCTAGAAATAATCATATTACGTGAAGTCAAAAGTGTATGATATATATCCTATGATATAATTTATAGATGTTATCTTAAGATTCCTACCAATGAACATATTTCCAGAGGAAAAGACACTCAGAGACGTATAAAACAAACTAATGGTTAACCAAAATGAAAGGTGGGAGGATGAGTAAATTGGGATTATGGGGTTAACATACATACACTAATATATGTTATAAGTATATAAACTTATAATGTATACAAATTATATAATCATTAATATATATAAAGTATATAATCACCAAACACCTACCAAATACCAAGGGAGCTCTACTCAACACTCTATAATAACCTACATGGCAACAGAATCCAATGATGAACAGATATATGTATGAAAAATTGATCCTAACTGGTACATCCAGAGAATCACAACACTCTAATAAAATTTACTCCAATAGGGGCTTCCCTAGTGGCACAGTGGTTGAGAATCTGCCTGCCAACGCAGGGGACACGGGTTCGAGCCCTGGTCTGGGAGGATCCCACACGCCGTGGAGCAACTATGCCCATGAGCCACAACTGCTGAGCTTGCGCGTCTGCAGCCTGTGCCTCACAGCAAGAGAGGCCACAATAGTGAGAGGCCCACGCCCCTCGATGAAGAGTGGTCCCCGCTTGCCGCAACTAGAGAAAGCCCTCGCACAGAAACGACGACGCAACACAGCCAAAAATAAACAAATAAATATTAAAGGCAAAGGAGAAAGGGGAAATTGTAGATCGAGGAAGAATCTAGTTTAAAAAACATTTACTCCAATAAGAAACATAAAATAAATGTAGAAAACAAACGTAAGTAGGAGACATAAGCTTTTGGGAGTTTGTCCTGGGACATTCCACTACAATTTGCAACCTAGGACCACAACTTCAAGGAAGGCCCTCCTGTCCTTGTAACCAAAGTTGGGAATGTAGAAATCTGCCGCCTTGTGGTCAATTCCCGCAACAGCAGCTTTAATCCCAGTGCTACTGGTCACTTAATATTCACAAGGACTGCAGGCCTTTGAATGACACCTGCCCTCAAAAAATATCTTGCGGTCAGGAATGGACATTAATATGCAAAACAGTAGAGAAGCCGGAGAAGACAATTTCGAGAGGTAAATTTCCTCACAGTGTTTTTTTTTTTAAGGACATGAAAAAATGTTCAACATCAAAAATTATTAGGGACATGCAAATTTAAACTACAAAAAGCTATCAGCTCACAATAGTCTGAATGGCCATCAGAGAAAAGTGTCTGCAAACAATAAGTGCTGAATGGGTTTCTGAGAATGGATACACTCATATGCTGCTGCTGGGATGTAAACTGGTAAGAGCCACTAATCAGAACAGAATGAAGGCGCCTTTAAAAGGTAAAAATTGAGCTACTATGTGATCCTGCCAAAACACTAATGGGCCTGTGACCCGAGAACACCAGAATTCAGAAATGCCCAGGTACCCAAAAATGCTCTTCAGCGATACTTACAGTAGCCAGACATGGATGCAAGCAAAATGTTCAAAAACAAATGAATGGGCAAAGAAGTGGTACATGTACACAATCGAATATTAGCCATGGAAATGATGAAACAATGCCTTTTCCGTCACCACTGATGAACCTAGGGGTAAACATACTACGTAAAGTAAGTCACAAAAAGAAAGACAAATATCCGATGACATCATTTACTAGGGTTATCTAAAAATTGATACCCATGAATATATTTCCACTGCGAAAGACCCATACAGACTTTGGAAAAGGTGAAAGGAATGGAAAAATTAGGATGTTGGGGTTAACATGCATTTAATAATTCATATAAAATATATAATCAAGAAGGACCTACTGGATGCCAAGGGAGGTCTACTCAACTCTCTCTAATGACCAACATGCGAAAGAATCTAAACCTGATTAGATATGTGTAGACATATGAATGAACCAGCTTCTTTACACCTAGAACAAACACAACATTGTAATGAAATTTACTCTGATAAGAAATAAAAATTAAATTAAACAAGAAGTAATGTGACACAAGATTTTGTGTATTTGTCCTGGCACTTTACACTCCAATTTACAACCTAGGAAGAGGAATTCCACGAAACCAATGTTTTACCTAGCAATCAAGGTGAGTATGAATAAATTCCACTGCCTTGTTGCCCTTTCCTGCAACTGCAACTTTAAAAACAATGCTTATGGGTAGCTAATATTCAGAAGAACCGTTGGGCTCTAAATGACACCCACAATCAGGAAATGTCCACGGGTAGGTAAGCAAAATAAATTCCAAAGGAACAGACTTTCACGATCCTATCTCAATAGGTAAATTTTACACTGTGAAAAAGAAAAGCACTTGAAAAGATGTTCTAATTCCTATATTATTAGCGTCATGGAAATCAAAACTACAATGAGGGATCACTTCACATGAGTAAGAAGAGCCACCATTGAAGCATCTGCAAACAAACAGTAAATGCTTGAGAGGTTGTAGAAAAAAGGCAACCCTCCTATGCTGCTGTTGGGATCTAAGAGTGGGTTGGGCAACAGCCACTATAAATAAGAGTATGGAGGTGCCTTTACAAGGTAAACTTAGAGGTACCATATGATCCAGCTGTCCCACTCCCAGGCGTATAACAGGAGAAAACCAGAACTGGAAAACACACATGCACCCATATGTGTGCCGCAGCACAATTTACAACGTCTAAGACATGGAAGCAACCAAAATATCCATCAGCAGATGGACGGATAAAGAAGCGGTACATGTTCACAGTGAACTATTACTCAGAAATGAAAAGAACGAAGGAATGCCATTTGCAGCATCATAGATAGAATTAGAGATAATCATACTAAGTGAAGTAAGTCAGAAAGAGAAAGTCAAATATCATATGATACTACTTATAGCTGGAATTTAAAAACTGATACCAATGAACTAATTTACAAGAGAGAAACAGGGACTTTCCAGGTGGTCCAATGGTTAAGAATCTGAGCTTCCAATTCAGGGGGCATGGGTTCGATCCCTGGTGTTGGGAGAACTAATATCACACATGCCTTGCAGTACAGCCAAAAGAATAAAATAAAAGAGAGAGAAACAGACTCACAGACTTAGAAGACAAACTTATGCTTACCCAATGAGAAAGGTGGGTGGAAGGAATAAATCAATCAGGAGGCTGGGGAAAATATTTACACACTAATACATATAAAATAGATTATCAACAAGGACCTACTGCATAACAAAGGGAAGTCTACTCAACACTCTCTAATAACCTATATGGGAAAAGAATCTGAAGATGAATACACATATGAGTATACATAACTGAACAAGATTCTGTACGCCTACCACAAACAGAATATTTTAAATCAACTTTACTCCAATAAAAAAGAAAAATTAAATTAAAACAAAAACAAGAAGTAACAAAACAGAAGATCTGGGGTGTTTGTTCTGCCACAGCCCACACTAATTTACCATCCAAGAGCCCGTCTTCCACAGTGGCTCTGGTTACCCAAGTAACCAGAGAGGGGCATGGAGGAAATCCTAACATCTGTGCCCATTTCCACAACAGCAACTTTAAAACATGTGCTTATGGGCACTTCATATTCACAAGGACTGCCAGGGTGTAAATGACACCTGCCCTTAAGAAATGTCCTGTGGTAGTTATCGAGCAAAAATTCAAAATAGTCAGACTTTCAAAAACCCAATGTCAACTGTAACTTTTCCTCACAGTGTTTAAAAAGAACACACGCAAAGATGCTCAAAATCTCGAATTATCGGACAGACACATGCAAATCAAAACTACAACAAGGTATCACCTCACACGGTCAGAATGGCCATCGTCAAAAAGTTTACAAACCATAAATGCTGGAGAGGACATGGAGAAAAGGGAACCCTCCTATGCTGTTGGTGTGATGTAAGCTGGTAACAGCCACTATAAAGTACAGTATGGAGATGCCTTTTAAAAGTAAAACTAGAGCTACCATGTCATCCAGCAGTCTTACTTCTGGGTGTACATCTGCAGAAAGCCAGAAATGAAAATGGCAAATGCACCCAAACCCAAACATGCACTGCAGCAGCACTGTTTACAATAGCAAAGACATGGAGGCAACCAAAATGTCCATCAACAGATGAATGGATAATGAAGAAGTTGTACATGTACACAATCAAATGAATATTACTCAGAAATGAAAAAGCATGATCATCTCTAGGTCCATTCCTGTTGCTGCAAATGACATTATTTCATTCTAAGTGAAGTAAGTCAGATAGAAAAAGACAAATATCATACGATATCACTTCTAGTGGAGTCTAAAAAATGATAGAAATGAACAAATTTATAAAACAGAAACAAACCAACAGACTTCATATATCCTTCAGGGAGAAAAAATTTTAAATGTTTCCAATCACTAAATGTCGACCTGAAAAATGTAAGCAATAAATAACACTGTAAAGGTACTAATTCTCCCCAAATTAACCTCTACCAGGCATTAGCAAACTAAACCTGGAGATCACATCCAGCCTATCACCTTCTTCTGTAAATTAAATTTAATGAATGATCCACAAGAAAACCCATAATGGGACGTCAGGTCACACCTCTCAACGTGGCTATTATTCCAAAGTATACAAATATGAAATGTCGTTCATGACATGGAGAAGGCAATCCTAGTACACTGGTGGTGGGATTGTAAGTTGGTACACCCACTATGAAAAGAATATGGAGGTCCCGATAAAAGCTAAAAGTAGAACTATCATATTAGCCAGCAATTCCACTGCTTGGTATATGTCCAAAGAAAATGAAGACACCAATTTGACAAGATACATGCATCCCAATGTTCATAGCAGCATTGTTTACAATTGCCAACATATGGAAGCAAACTAAATGTCCATCAACAGATGAGTGGATAAAGCAGATGTGGTATGTATACACAATAGACTATTACTCAGCCATTAGAAAGGATCAAATTCTGCCATTTGCAACAACATGAATAGGCCTAGAATATTTATACCTACTTAAGTTAGAGAAGGACAAATACGCTATGTTCTCACTTCTCTGTAGAATCTAAAAATGCGAGAAATGTATGTATATAACAAAACAGAAATAGACCCACAGAGAACAAATTAGCGGTTACTGGTGGGGCGACTTAAAGGGGGAGGGAAAAACAGTAGTTTGTTTCTCTAAAGCCAGTACCCCTATGTATGAAATAAACAAACAAGGATATATAGTACAACACAGGGAAATATAGACATTATTGTGTAATCACTGTAGTGGAACATGATCTATAAAAATATTCAATCCATATGGTGTACCCCTGAGACTAATGTAATATTGTAAATCAACTATACTGCAATTTAAATAATCCATAGGGTGGCTGAATGGATTAAAGAAAGTTCAATTATACGGTGTACAAGATATTCATGTTAACTTCTAATCCATATATAGCATAAAATTGAAAGATTGGGAACGAAATACTCCATGAAAATGATACTTGACTGACTAGTCTATTATGAGATAAAAAAGACTTGAAGTCAAACCTCTCAAAGGAAAGAAGGTTATCATATAATGATAAATGGATTAATCCATCAAGAAATCATGACAATTATAAATATGTATGTATCCAGCTTTGGAGCCTCTCAACATATAAAGAATATATTAACCCACGTGAAGGGGAAAATGTGCAGAAATAAAATAATGGTAAGAAACATCGATACCCAACTTTCAACACTGTATAGATCATCCGGACATAATATCAATCAGGAAACACTGAACCTGAACACACACTTGATATCAAATGAACCTAACATACATCTACAGTAGATTCCACTCAACAGCAGCAAACTTTCCATTGTTCTTAAGTACACATAGAACATTGCGTAGGGTAGATCCTATGTTAAGCCACAAAACAAGTCTTCAAAAATCCAAGAATATTGAAATCATATCAAGGATCATTTCCAACCACAATGGTATGAAACTGAAATTCAATATTAAAAAGAATAATTGAAAATTCAAGAACACTTAGAAATTGAACAATAAGCTCCTGAATAGCCAATGCATACAGGAATAAATCAAAGCGGAAATTTAAAAGAAATCTTAAAGCAAACAAAATTGGAAACACAAAGTACCTAAATTTATGGAATACAGGAACAAGACTGCAATTCAAAGAGTTATGTTTACAGTAATAAATGCACATATTTTCAAAGAACTCTTGAGAGGGGATCAAGATGATAGAGTAGGAAGATACTGAGCTCCCCTGCTGCCAAAGACACACCCAAATTACAACAACTTACACGGGAATTATCTCTGAAGACTAGCAGGGAATGTTTTCCACAACTAAAGATATAAGGAAGGAGAAACCACAAGGCAGGTAGGAGGACTGGAAACACAGTCTATTTGGAACCCACACATATAGCACAGTGACCCACAGCTGGAAGATATCACAATTGCATAGGTCCTCCACATGGAGGGAAGGGTATGAGCCTGGCATTAGGCTGCTCAGCCCAGGGTTCCTGCACTGGAAGAAAAGAACACAGCAGGTCTGGCTTTGAAAACTTGCAGGGCTTATTTTCAGGAAATCTGGAGACTAAAGGAAACTGAGACTGCTCTCATAGGGCACACACAAATCTCACATGTTCTCAGTCCCTGTGCAGAGCCAATAGAGTGAAAGACACGTGTGCCAGACCCACTTGCTAATCTCGGAGAGCTTCTTGGAAAGGCAAGAGGCAACTGGGACTCCCACTAGGAACTGAGACACGGGCAAGCAACATTTTAGAATCTTCCCTGGAACTGATTAGAATCAGGGGCCTGCCCCATTTACCACCATGCCCACAGCACTCCCGCACCAGAAGGCCTCACAACCAGACACACTGGGGGCCTAGGCTGTCCACCTGTGCACCTGGAGCACCACACAGCCACCCATAATGGAGGGCTGCCTTGGATATCAGCACACCCATGGCAATCAATCACATACTGCAGGGGCTCACAGCCATTTAGGCCAGGGTCCAATACCACCTACCGGCTCGTCTACAGCAGTTGGCCCTGCGTTGGCCGTAAGAGAAAGGTGTGTGCAGCCCACACAGGGGACACCCCTGGAGCATGTGGCTCTGCTGGCCAGAGGACCATGTGCTGCTGGGCCCTATCAGTCATCTCCTATATAAGGCCACTTCTCTGAGACCCGGGAATGTAACAACCTGAACCGAATGAATAAAGATGTACAGAGAATTAGGAAACATAAGGAAATAGAGGAATACGTTACAAATGAAGTAACAAGACACGACGTCAGAAAAAGAACTGAATAAAACAGGGATAGGCATTCCACCCGATAAAAAAAAGTGTTCACAGTAATGATTATAAAGACGCTCACCCAAGTCAGGAGAAGAATAGATAGACATAGTGAGAATTTCAACAGAGTAATAACATGTCAAAAAGAAGAAAACAGTGAACAATACAATAAAAGAGATTAAAACACACACACACATGTACATGAGAGAAGCCACATTATACTGTATGATACAGAAGAACAGATCAGTGAAATGGAAAACAGAGTAGTGAAAATCACCCAAACTGAATAGCCCAAAGTAAAAGCAATTAAGAGTATACGTAAAGGGACCTCTGAGACAACATCAAGAATATTAACATGAGCATTACAGGGGCCCCAGAACGAGGAGAAGAGAGAAACGGGCAGATAACTTATTGGAGGATAGAGTAACTGATAACTTTCCTAACCTGGGGAAGGAAACACACATCCAGGTCCAGGAAAAACAGAGTCCCCAACAAGATGAAGACAAACAGGTCCACACCAAGACATATTATAAAGCTCCAAAAATTTAAAAATTTAAAGAGTGATCACAGAGGCAGTGAAATAAAAGGGTCTAGTTATGTTCAAGGTATTCCCATAAGACTGTCAGATGACTTCTCAGCACAATTTTCAAACTAGGAAGGAATGATAGGATATAATCAATGGGGTAAAAAGAAAAAGTCTACAACAGGAATACTCTACCAGCAAAATTATTATTCAGAATTGCAGGAGAGGGCTTCCCTGATGTCACAGTGGTTGAGAATCTGCCTGCCAATGCAGGGGACACGGGTTCGGGCCCTGATCCAGGAAGATCCCACATGCCACAGAGCAACTAAGCCTGTGTGCCACAACTACCGAGCCTGTGCTCTAGAGCCCATGAGACACAACTACTGAGCCTGCTAGCCACAACTACTGAAGCCTGAGCACCTAGAGCCCATGTTGCACAACAAGGAGAGCCACTGCAATGAGAAGCCCATGCACCACAACGGCCCATGCACCACAACGAAGAGTAGCCTCCACTTGCCACAACTAGAGAAAAGCCCACGCACTGCAATGAAGACCTAATACAGCCAGAAATAAATAAATAAATTTATGGAGGAAAGAAAGAATTGAAGGAGAGATCAAGAGTTTCCCAGACTAGCAAAAGCTAAACGAGTTCGTCACTCATAAACCAGCCTTACATGCAATGTGGAAGGAATTTACTTAAGCTTAAAAGAAGTCTCACTAATTATTGATAGTAACAAGAAAACAAACAAAAGTAAAAATCTCACTGAAAAACCTATACATAGAGTAAGGGTAATAGATCAAACATTTTTTTAGCTTCTGTAAAGAACAAAAGACAATAGTAGTATGTTTTTTTTAAAAAGAGAGGGCCCAAATAAATCAGAAATGAAAGCGATGATGTTACAACAGACACCACAGAAATACAAAGTATCCTAAGATACACACAGGCTAACTCAGGGCTCAGACTGGACAGAGCCCAGTCTCCCTTCCACTGTACATGAGTTACAGGAGCCTCAGGAACTGAGGAGGGGGTCCCTGAGGGGAGGCACAAGATAGAAGATGTTAGGCATTAACCTGACTGTATTTATGTTAAACCTGCCTGAACTACATTCACATGAGATTGTTTTGTCCTGAATGCACATCGGCACCTTTAGTCTGAACTGCAGATCTTTGGCTTCACCACCTCCACCGACAGCATTAGCTTCACCTGCTGTGGACCGTCTCCTATAGGATTTCTAGAACCACAAAGCATCGAAGTTTCACAGGACACAGAGTCTGTGAGACTCCACTCAGTCTCAGAGTCTCAACCCCACTCAGAGACGTAGAGTCACAACAGAGACTCCACTCTTGGAGGACACACACAGTAGTGTGCACATCAGGACCCAAGGGAAGGAGCAGTGACCCCATAGGAGACTGAGCAGACCTCCCTGCTAGTTTTAGAGGGTCTCCTGCAGAGGCGGGGGGTGACTGGGGCTCACAGTGCGGACAAGGACACTGGCAGCAGAAGTTCTGGGAAGTCCTCCTTAGCATGAGCCCTCCCAGAGTCCACAGGTAGCCCCACCAAAGAGCCAGGTAGGCCACAGTTCTGGGTCGCCTCAGGCCAAACAACAAACAGAGAGGGAACTCTGCCCCATGCATCAGCAGACAAGCGGATTAAAGTTTTATTGAGCTCTGCCCACCAGAGCCACACCCAGCTCTACCCACCACCAGTCCCTCACATCAGGAATGCCGCACAAGCCTCTAAGATAGACTCATCCAGCAGAGAGCAGACAGCAGAAGCAAGAAGAACTACAGTTCTTCAGCCTGTGGATGGAAAACCACATTCACGGAAAGATAGACAAAATGAAAAGGCAGAGGAATTTGTACCAGATGAAGGAACAAGATAAAACCCCAGAAAACAAACTAAATGAGGTGGAGATAGGCAACCTTCCAGAAAAAGAATTCATAATAATGATAGTGAAGATGATCCAAGACCTTGGAAAAAGAATGGAGGCAAGATCGAGAAGATGCAAGAAATAGTTAACAAAGACCTAGAAGAATTAAAGAACAAACAAACAGAGATAAACCATACAATAACTGAAATGAAAAATACACTAGAAGGGGGCTTCCCTGGTGGCGCAGTGGTTGAGAGTCCACCTGCCGACGCAGGGGACGTGGGTTCGTGCCCTGGTCTGGTAAGATCCCACATGCCACGGAGCGGCTGGGCCCGTGAGCCATGGTCGCTGAGCCTGCACATCCAGAGCCTGTGCCCCACAATGGGAGAGGCCACAAAAGTGAGAGGCCCGCGTACCGCAAAAAACAAACAAAAAAATACACTAGAAGGAATCAATAGTAGAATAACTGAGGCAGCAGAACGGATAACTGGCCTGGAGACAGAAAGGTGGAATTCACTGCTGCAGAAAAGAATAAAGAAAAAAGAATGCAAAGAAATGAAGACAGCTTAAGAGACCTCTGGATAACATTAAATGCAGCAAAAACTAAAAATTATAGCAATCCTATAGAAATAGGAATCCCCAGAAGGTAGAAGAGAGAAAAAGAGAAGAAATGGACAGACTCAAGGGGAAAATGAGAACTCATAATATTTTACAAAGAAGAGACTTCTGATAGTACAACCAAAAGAAAACAAATCTTTCCAATAGACAAAATACAGGGAAAGGAAATACAACAAAGTAAAGGCTATCAGAACACAACAAGAATCTCCAGGAAAGATGCTCAGTCTTGCAGAGCATGGTCTATAAGAACCCAGACCTAGGAGAAAAATGAATATTCCATGATGAAAATCAAACAGTCAATAGATCAATAACTGACAACAAATAATGATCAAGGGATCAACAAGAAGAATAAAATATATATTTAGGAGAAAGCAACAAGGAGAGAAAATCGACAACATACAATGGGAGATCATCCGGACATAAGGATTGACACAGCCTATTTCCATCAGCAGAAATCTCAACTTACAGGATAACCAGGTAAAGCCTCAGGACTGTGCATCTGGACCACTAGAAATCAATATATGTAAACATAGGTGATGACAAGAAGAAAGAAAAAGGAACCTACAAAACAACAAAATGAAACCTCAGTCCCTACAGATTCACCAGATCAATCTAACCTTCTAAAGATTAGCCAAATAGAAGGAGAAATCAAGAGCTTTACAAAGACACAAGCAAAAGCCAGACTAGGAACTCAGCACCACCTAAAATCCAGCTCTATCAAGCAAATGCTAGAAAGGAACCTATCTTAAGTGGGAAACACAAACAGAAGAGAAAGAATCTCCAACAAAAAAAGCAAACACATAACAATCAAAGAAAATCAAATTAATAGGAATATCACATATCAATATACACATTAAATTGGAGTGGATTCAAATGCATCCATAAAGCAAAAGACACAAGTCTTGCTGAATGGATAACAAAAACAAGATCCATATATATGAATCAGTCTATAATGGATACCCATTCAGACACTAGGGAAACCTACAGACTGAAGGATTGGAGGGGATGCAAGAATGACAAATTATACCATTGCGATAACTGAAAATAAAAGATCAATGAACACCTAGGAGTAGCAAGCTGATCATATCAGATAACACATCATAAAGACTTAAAATCAAGATGGTGTACAAAGAAGACAAGGAAAAGAGACACTACATAATATCAAAAGATTAGAGACCTTAATGTCGGACAGTATCCAAAAATAGAAGAAAGACATAAACT
>NW_022983276.1:0-66859 GCF_011762595.2 Tursiops truncatus | reverse complement strand
TTTTTCAGGTGCCTATTGGCTATCTGTAGTCTTTGGAGAAATGTCTATTTAGACCTTCTGCCTATTTTTTGATTTTTTTTTCTTTTGGAATTGTATAGGTGTTTTATATTTCAGAATTAAACCTTGTTGGTCGTGTCATTTTCAGTATTTTCTCCCAACAGTGAGAACAGTTCTGGAACAACTGGATACCCCATGCAAAGAGTAAAGTTGGACCCTGTCCCTCCCCCCACCTCATATACAAAATCAACCAAAGGCTAGATGCAAAATGGACCAAGGCCTAGACGCAAGAACCAAAATTAGAAAACTCCTAGAAGAAAACATGAGAGTAATCTTCATGACCTTGGATTTGGTCATGATTTCTTAGATCTACCAAAAGCACAAGCACAATAGACAAATAGATGAATTGGACCTTCCTCAATGAAAAACAGTTTTGTGTATAAAAGGAGCAAAGAGTAAGATAATCCACCATCCAAAATGGCCCTATATGTTTGCAAACCATGTATCTTATAAAGGCCGTAGCCCAGCAGCCAGGCCACCAGTGTTCCAGTGGAGTGTCTGTGCGTCCCCTCCCATCCTCGTTATCAGGGGATTTCAGGCCCCACAGCACCCGAGGGTGGACACGGGTCTCCTCAGCACCCTCAGGGAGTTGAGTGCTGATGGTTTTTGAGCCCGATGCCCTCCCTTACTGCCCTCAAAGGCTGAAGGCTTCGGCATGCCTCCCGAAGGACACAGAGTGTTTGCAATTCTCTGAGAACCAAGAGAACAGTTTTCACTTTTCTGAAAGGGCATCTTATTATTTCACAGCATGACCATTTTCACATCCGGCTCTCAGGGGTGCCCTCTCCACCTCCCTGATTTCTCTGAGAGTGGCCATGGGGGTTTTGCTGTCCCCGTCCCCACACCAGGTGACGAGGCAGTGGGGCCAGACCCTTGTGGTCCTCAGCTTCGCTGGAGACTAACCCAGGACTCTCAGCCTGCGATTGAACGTGGACGCCCCTTGCTTCTCCCTGTCCACCGATTCTTCATCTCCTCCTCTGTCTGTCTTTCTCTTGCTTTTCAGTCTCAGATTTACCTGACAGCCACCACTCACAGCTCCCGAGAGCCCAGAGATGTCTCCTGGAAGGAAAGGTTTCTGGAAAATCAGAAGGGATAATAAAGGATGCAGCTGATTCCCGCCTTGTGCTGACGCCCAGGGGTGAGGAGAGTGAGTGTTTTCTCATTAGAATTTTAAATTCTCCAAGTAGATCATTGGGGGGGCATGCAGTGTTCTCCTGCTCGTTCTAAAGATGTCATTCCTGGATTTTAATGTGGTAAATAATTTATATTATAATATGCAGAGGCGCGGATTCCATTCAAAATGTTAGAGATACTCCAAGGGATTTACAACAAACAAGGACACAGAACCCTGTGTCCAGACACTGGCTGAGAGGCTCCTACCCTGAGCCGCAGTCCCCTGGAGGGCGGAGTGGCCATGACTCTCCTCCCGGTGGTGACCTACACGGCAATCCCACGTGGGACCACTGTATCGCAGAATCTTAGAGTGGCCGATGGCAGGCACCTGGCTAGAGATGAGACAAGAGAAAACCGCCCAGCAGCCTGGAACACCCTGGGGTGAGGCCTTAGGAAGGCCAGTGTCAGAGCCTCAGAAATAACTTGAAGAGATTCAGGCTGTTAAGGACATCGTCAGAGATGCACTTAGGGACATATTCAGGACCTTACTTATGGACAGGATCAGGGCATTATTTAATGACAGCTTAGACTATAAGGGACAGCATCATGGCCTAAGTTAGGGACAGTGTCTGTGCTTCACTTAGAGATAACGTGAGAGCCTTAGTTAGACACAGTTCAGGCAGTTACTTAGGGATATCTTCAGGCCTTAGAGCCAGCATCATGGCCATAATTAGAACCAGTGTCAGGGCGTTAGTTAGGGCCCAAACTAGGTTGTTAGTTAGGGAAAGAGTCAGGTCATTAGTTACAGACAGTGTCAGGGTTTTAGGTAGGGACAGCGGCAAGTCCTTAGTTAAGACAGTGTTGGGGCCTCACTTAGGGGCAGCGTCAGATGTTAGTTAGGGAGAGTCAGGACTTAGAATTTCAGATTCTGAGGTAGAGACAGCATCATGGCCTTAGTTAGGGAGAGCGTCAGAGACTTACCTAGGGACATATTCAGGGCCTTAGTTATGGACAGGATCAGGGTGATACAGAGGAACACCTAAGCGTATTAGGGACATCTTCATGGCCTCAATTAGTGGTAGCATCAGGGTATTAGTTAGGGAAACAGACCATTATTATAGATAGTGTCAGTGTCTTACGTAGAGAGAGCATCAGGGCCTTAGTTAAGGACAGCATCAGAGACATACTTAGGGACATATTCAGGTCCTTAGTTATGGACAGGATCAGGGCGTTATTGAGAGATACATGAGGCTATTAGGGACAGCATCAGGGTGTTAAGGAAAGAGTCGGCC
Organism: Tursiops truncatus; assembly: GCF_011762595.2. Lineage (NCBI taxonomy): Eukaryota > Metazoa > Chordata > Mammalia > Artiodactyla > Delphinidae > Tursiops > Tursiops truncatus. The sequence goes on along the minus strand of NW_022983276.1, from coordinate 64,397 downwards.
GTTATTATGGACAGTGACAGTGCCTCAGGTAGAGACATCATCACAGCCTTAGTTAGGAAGAGGGTCAGGGCCTTGGTGAGGGAAAGGGTCAGGCCAACAGTAAGGGACATCTAAGTCTATTAGGGACATTGTCAGGGCCTTAGATAGGGCCAGCATCAGGGCCGTAGTTAGGACCAGTGTCAGGGCGTTATTTAGGGACAAAATTAGGATGTTAGTTAAGGAAAAAGCCAGAAAATTAGTTACAGACAGTGTCAGCTTCTCAGGTAGAGACTTCAAGGTCTCAGTGAGAGCATCAGCGTCTCAGGTAGGAGCTGCATCAGGCCATTACTTACAGACAGTGTCAAGGCCCTAATTAGGGAGAGTGTCAGGGCCTCAGAGAAAAACTTGAGGGCCTTAGTAAGAGACACTTCAGGCTGTTCGTTAGGGACATCATCAGGGCGTTAGTTATGGACAGGGTCAGGGTATTAGTGAAAGACAGCTCAGGCAATTAGGCACACCGTCAGGGCCTTGGGTAGGGGCAGCATCAGGGAGTAGTTGGGGAAAAAGTGAGGCCATTAGGTAAAGACAGACTCAGAGCCTTAGTTAGAGACTGTGTCAGGTTCTTTGTTAGGGACACTGTCATGGCCTCAGTTAAAGATAACTTGAGGGTCTTAGTTCGAGATAGTTTCAGGGCCTTAGTTATGGACATCTTTAGGGCCTCAGAGGTAATTTGAGGTCCTTAGTAAGAGACATTTTGGGTCATTACTGACATCGTCTGGACCTTCGTTCCGTCTTCAGTACATCATTTATGGGCCGCATCAGGGCATTAATGAGGGACAGCTCAAGTTATTAGGGACCGTGTCAGGGTCTTAGGGAATGTTTCAGGACCTTTGTTAGGGAAAGAGTGAGGCCAGTAGTTAAAGACAGACTCAGGGCCTTAGTCAGAGACAGCCTCAGTCCTTAATTAGGGAGGGTGTCAGGGCCTCAGTTAAAGATAAGTTGAGGGGCCTTTGTTAAGGACAGCCTCCAGGCCTCAGTTAGAGACAGGCTCACGGGCTCGGGACTAATTCAGTGTCTTAGTTAGGGACAGCATCAGGGATTTAGTTAGCATAAGAGACTCGACATTAGCTAAAGACAAGGTTCGGTTAAGGTCTAGGAACAGCTTCAGGAAATGATGTAAGGATAGTGTCAAGACCATAGCTACTTAGAGCATCAGTGCCTAATTTAGAACCAGTGTCAGGGCTTCAGGTAGGGACAGCGTCAGAGCCTGACTTAGGGAGAGCGACAGGGACTGAGTGAGCCTAGAGTCAGGGCCTTAGCTGGGGACAGTGTCAGGGCATGACTTAGGAGCAGCGTAAGGGCCTCGGTAGGAACAGCCTAAGGGGTTTCTTAAAGACATTCTCAGGACCTGTGTGAGAGACAGCCTCACAGCCTCACGTAGGGACAGCATCAAGGCTTACTTTGGGACAGTTTCAGGACCTTAATAAAACATGGGCCAGGATATAATAAGCTCAGGATACTGTCAGGACTTTAAATATTGACGGCAGCAGGGCCTTAGTTAGGGACAGTGTCAAGGCCTTAGATAGGACCAGCATCTGTATCTCTTTTAGGTACCGTGTCAGGGCCTGTGTTAGCAGGAGTGTTAGGGCCATATTTAGGGACAGTGTCAGGGCCGGATTTAGGATGAGCATCTAGGCCTTACTTAGGTACAGTGTCACGGCCTTGGGACTATATTCAGGGCCTGAGGTATTCACAGCATAAGGGCTTCAGTTAGCATAAGAGGCAGAAGAGTTGCTCCGGACAGGCTTAGGGTAAAGTTTAGGGATCGTGTCAGGAAATGGCCTAGGGATACTGTCAAAACCTTAGTCATTGAGAGTATCAGGGCCTTAATTAGAACCAGTGTCAGGGCTACAGGTAAGGACAGTGTCAGAGCCTGACTTAGAGAGAGCCACAGGGACTGAGTGAGGCCTAGCGTCATGCCCTTAGCTGGGGACACTGTCAGAGCACGATGTAGGGGCTGCATCAGGGACTTTGTTGGATCAGCAATAGGGTCTTAGTTAAGACATGATCAGGGCCTCAGATGGTCAGAGCTTCAAGGCCTGAGTTAGGGATAGCTTAAAGGCCTAAGTTAGGCACAGCCTCAGTCCTTCACTTAGGGACAGAGACAGGGCTTTCTAGGGATAGTGTCAGGAACTTGGTTAGAAATGGGTCCGATTCTGAACTCAGGATAGTGTCCGAATTTTAGTTATTGCCGGCAGTAGGACCTATATTAGGGACAGTTTCCGGGCCATAGTTAGAAACAGTGGCAGGGCCCTAGTTAGGACAAGTATGGGCCCTAGTTACGGAGAGCATTAGGGCTGCTGTGAGGACAAGAGGCAGGAAATTAGCTCGGGAGAGAGTCAGGTTCCAGGCCAGGGATCGTGTCAGGAAATGAGCTAGGGATAGCGTGAAGAGCTTAGTTATTGAGAGCATCAGGGCCTTAGTTAGGACAGTGTCAGGGCTTGATGTAGGGATAGCATCAGAGCCTAACTAAGGTATGGCAAGAGGGCCTAAGTGAGGCCTTTCTTTAGGCCCTGAGTGAGGACAGTGTCAGGGCATGACATAGGAGTTGTATAAGGGCCTCTGTAGGATCAGCATTAGGGTCTTCGTTAAAGACTTTCTCAGGGCCTCTGATAGGGACAGCCTCAGGGCCTCACTTAGGGACAGCGTCAGGGCTTACTTTGGGACAGTTTCAGGACCTTGGAAAGACATGGGTCAGGATATTAGCTCAGAATAATGTCAGGATTTTAGATATTGACGGCAGCAGGGCCTTAGTTAGACACACTGTCAGGGCCTGAGTTAGGCACATCATAACGGCATCAGTTAGCATAAGAGGCAAGACTGTTGCCCTAACTAACTGCTGGGTTCCCCTATATTTCCTGATGTGTGCCCAGTGGTGCGAGGACACCCCTGCCAGGTTCCCATCCCCATGGGGATGTGGGCCTTCTGCTCTGAGGTCTCAACCGCTGGATTGCTCACACTTCCATGGTGTGGGGCCCTCTGGTGTGAGTTCAGTGCAGCCTGGATCCCATAGCCTCGGTGCTCCGGGCTGCATGCTGGGAGGTTCCAGCTGCTAGATTCTTCACCTTTTTATTCCCTGGGCCCTCTGTTGTGAGGCTCCTCCTGCCTGCCTCACTGCCAGCCCCTTGGTGATGTGGGTCCTCTGATTTGAGGCCACATGTGCTGGGTTCCTCAACTTTCGATGATGTGGATGTGGACCCACTGGTGTGAGGACACTCCTGCCTGGTTACATTCACCTTGGTAATGTGAGCCCTCTGGTGAGAGTCTGATCCTGCCTGGGTTCCTCACCGTTCTGTGAGGTGCGCCCTGTTCTGTGAGGTCACTCATGCCTGGCACTCGTGGCCTTTGCAACGTGGGCCCTATGGTGTCAGTTGGAGCCTGCTAGGAGGCTCCTATCCTCGGTGATGAGGGCCCCTCTGGCGTCAGGCCCTAACTGCTGGGTTCCCCACATTACCTGATGTGCACCCAGTGGTACCGGGACACCTCTGCCAGGTTGCCATCCCCATGGAGATGTGAGCCTTCTGCTCTGAGGTCCCAACGGCTGGCTTGCTCACAGATTCATGCTGTGGGACACTCTGGTGTGAGTTCACTGCGACCTGGATCCCATAGCCTCGGTGATCCCGGCCGCCTGCTAGGGTGTTACGACTGCTGGATTCCTCACCTTTTTTTGCCATTGGCCTTCTGTTGTGAGGCTCCTCCTGCCTGCCTGCCAGCCCCTTGGTGATGTGGGTCCTCTGGTTTGAGGCCACATGTCCTGGGTTCTTCAACTTTCGATGATGTGGATGTGGCCCCACTGGTGGGACGACACTCGTGCCTGGTTCCCATCCCCTTGGTGATGAGGGCCCTCTGGTGAGTCTGATCCTACCTGGGTTCCTCACCTTTCTGCGAAGTGGGCCCTCTGCTGTGAGGTCACTGCTAACTGGCACACGTCGCCTTTGCAACATTGGCCCTCTGGTGTCATTTAGAGCCTGCTGGGAGCCTCCTCCCCTTGGTGATGAGGACCACTCTGGTGTCTGGCCATAAGTGCTGGGCTCCCCCACATTTCCTGATGTGTGCCCAGTGGTGCCAGAACACCCCTGCCAGTGTCTCATCACCGTGGAGATGTGGGCCTTCTGCTCTGAGGTCCCAACGGCTGGCTTGCTCACACTTTCATGGTGTGGGGCCCTCTGGTGTGAGTTCACTGCGGCCTGGATCCCATAGCCTCGGTGCTCCGGGCCGCCTGCTGGGGGGTTCAAACTGTTGGATTCCTCACGTTTTTATTCCATGGGCCCTCTGTTGTTGAGGTTCCTCCTGCCTGCCTCACCCCCAGCCCCTTGGTGATGCGGGTCCCCTGGTTTGAGACCACATGTGCTGGGTTCCTCAACTTTCGATGATGTGGATGTGGCCCCACTGGTGTGCGAAAATCCGCCCTGGTTCCCATAGACTTGGTGTTGTGGGCCCTCTGGTGGCAGTCTGATCCCTCCTGGGTTCCTCACAGTTCTGTGAGGTGGGCCCTCTTCTGTGAGGTCACTCCTGCCTGGAACACGACGCCTTAGCCTCGTGGGCCCTCTGGTGTCAGTTGCAGCCTTCTGGGAGCCTCCTTCCCTCGTTGATGAGTGCTCCTCTGGCGTCAGGCCCTGACGGCTTGACTCCCCCACATTTCCTGATGCGTGCCCAGTGGTGTCAGGACACCCCTGCCAGGTTCCCATTCACATGGTGATGTAGGCCTCTGAGCTGAAGTCCCAACGGCTGGCTTGCTCACAATTTCATGGTGTGCGGCACTCTGGTGTGAGTTCCCTGCGGACTGGATCCCATATCCTAGGTTCTCTGGGCCGCCTGCTGGGGGGTTCCAACTGCTGGATTCCTCATCTTTTCTATTCCATGGGTCCTCTGTTTTGAGGCTCCTCCAGCCTGCCTCACTCCCAGGCCCTTGGTGATGTGGGACCTCTTGTTTGAGGCCACATGTCCTGGGTTCTTCAACTTTCGATGATGTGGATGTGGCCCCACTGGTGGGACGACACTCGTGCCTGGTTCCCATCCCCTTGGTGATGAGGGCCCTCTGGTGAGTCTGATCCTACCTGGGTTCCTCACCTTTCTGCGAATGGGCCCTCTGCTGTGAGGTCACTGCTAACTGGCACACGTTGCCTTTGCAACATTGGCCCTCTGGTGTCATTTGGAGCCTGCTGGGAGCCTCCTCCCCTCGGTGATGAGGACCACTCTGGTGTCTGGCCCTAAGTGCTGGGCTCCCCCACATTTCCTGATGTGTGCCCAGTTGGTGCCAGAACACCCCTGCCAGTGTCTCATCACCGTGGAGATGTGGGCCTTCTGCTCTGAGGTCCCAACGGCTGGCTACCTCATATTTTCATGGTGTGGGGCCCTCTGGTTTGAGTTCACTTCAGCCTGGATCCCATATCCTAGATGCTCCGGGCTGCCTGCAGGGGGGTTCCAACTGCTGGATTCCTCACATTTTTTTATTCCATGGGCCCTCTGTTGTGAGGCTCTTCCGGCCTGCCTCACTCCCAGCCCCTTGGTGATGTGGGTCCTCTGGTTTGAGACCACATGTGCTGGGTCCCTCACGTTTCGATGGTGTGGCCCCAGTGGTGTGAGGACACTCTTGCCTGGTTCCCATCCCCTTGGTGATGTGGGCCCTCTGGTGAGAGTCTGATCCTTGCTGGGTTCCTCACCCTTCTGTGAGGTGAGCCCTCTGCTGTGAGGTCACGCCTGCCTGGCTGGCACTCATCGCCTCGGCTCCGTGGCCACTCTGGTGGCAGTTGGAGCCTGCTGGGAGCCTCCTCCCCTCGGTGATTGGGGCGCTCTGGCGTCAGGCCCTAACTGCTGGGCTCCCCATATATACTGATGTGCGCCCAGTGGTGCGAGGTAACTGCTGCCATGTTCCCATCCCCATGTGGATGTGGGCCTTCTGCTCTGAGGTCCCAAATGCTGGTTTGCTCACCGTTCATGATGTGGGCCCTCTGGTGTGAGTTCACTCCGGCCTGGATCTCATAGCCTCGGTCCTCTGGGCCGCCTGCTGGGAGGTTCTAACTGCTGGATTCCTCACACTTTTTATTCTATGGGCCCTCTGTTATGAGGCTACTCCTGCCTGCCTCACTCTCAGGCCCGTCGTGATGTGGGTCCTCTTGTTTGAGGCCACATGTGCTGGGATCCTCACCTTTCGAAGGTATGGCCCCACTGGAGTGAGGACACTCCTGCCTGGTTCCCGTCCCCGAGGTGATTTGGCCCCTCTGGTGAGAGTCTGATCCTGCCTAGTTTCCTCACCCTTCTGTGAGGTGGGCCCTCTGATGTGAGGTCACTCCTACCTGGCTGGCACACGTCGCGTCGCCTTGGTGAGGTGGGCTCTCTGGTGGCAATTGGAGACTGCTGGGAGCCTACTCCCGTCGGTGCTGAGGGCCCACTGGCGTCAGGCCCTAACTGCTGGGCTCACCACATTTTCTGAGGTGCGCCCAGTGGTGCGAGGACACTCCTGCCAGGGTCCCATCCCCATGGGTATATGGGCGTTCTGCTCTGAGGTCCCAACGGTTGGCTTGCTCACACTATCATGGTGTGGGGCTCTCTGGTCGGAGTGAACTTAAATCAGGGAGCCCACACCATGGAACTGTGAGCAACCCAGCCGTTGGGACCTCAGAGTAGAAGGCCCACAGCTCCAGGAGGATGGGAACCTGCAAGGAGTGTCCTGGCATCACTGGCTGCACATCAGAAAACGTGGGGAGCCCAGCAGTTAGGGTCTTAAGCCATAGGGACCTCATCAACCAGGGGAGGAGGCGCCCAGCGGGCTCCAACTGCCACGCGAGGGCCCACGTCGCCAAGGCGACGTGTGCGAGCCAGGCAGGAGTGACCTCACATCAGGGGGCCCACCTCACAGAAGTCTGAGGGACCCAGCCAGGATCAGACTCTCACCAGAGGGCCCACATCACGAAGGGGATGGGAACCAGGCAGGAGTGTCCTCACACCAGTGTGGCCACATCATCGAAAGGTGAGGCACCCAGCACGTGTGGCCTCAAACCGGAGAACCCACATCACCAAGGGGCTGGGACTGAGGCAGGCAAGAGTAGCCTCACAACAGAGGGCCCACAGAATAAAAAATGTGAGGAATCCAGGAGCTGGACCCTCCCCCAACAGGCGGCCCAGGGCCACGAGGCTATGGGATCAAGGCCGGAGTGAACTCACACGAGAGGGCCCACACCATGGAACCGTGAGCAACCCAGCCGTTGGGACCTCAGAGCAGAAGGCCCACATCCCCCTGAGGATGGGAACCTGGCAGGAGTGTCCTCGCACCACTGGGCGCACAGCAGAAAATATGGGGAGCCCAGGACTTAGGGCCTGACGCCACAGGGCCCTGATCACCCAGGGGAGGAGGCTCCCAGCAGGCTCCAACTGCGACCAGAGGGCCCACGTCGCCAAGGCGACGAGTGCCAGCCAGGCAGGAGTGACCTCACAGCAGAGGGCCCACCTCACAGAACGCTGAGGGACCCAGGCAGGATCAGACGCTCACCGAAAGGCCCCCATTACCAAGGGGATGGGAAGCAGGCAGGAGTGTTCTCAAACCAGCGGGGCCACACCATCGAAAGGTGAGGAACCCAGCACATATGGCCTCAAACCAGAGGACCCACATCACCAAGGGGCTGGGAGTGAGGCACGCAGGAGTAGCCTCACACCAGAGGGCCCATAGAATAAAACAGGTGAGGACTCCAGCATTTGGAATCTCCCAGCATGTGGCCCACAGCACCAAATCTATGGGATCCTGGTCTGAGTGATGTCACACCACAGGTTCCACTTCATGAAACGGTGAGCTACGCAGCAACTGGGACCTCAGAGCAGAAGGCCCACATCCCCTTGGGGATGGGAACCTGCCACGAGTGTCCTCGAACCACTGGGCGCACATCAGAAAACGTGGGGGGAGCCCAGCAGTTAGGGTCTGACGACACAGGGCCCTCATCGCCGAGGGGAGGAGGCTCCCGGCAGGCTCCAACTAACACCAGAGGGCCCACGTCGCCAAGGCGACGTGTGCCAGCCAGGCAGGAGTGGCCACAAAGCAGAGGGCCCACCTCACGGAAGGGTGAGGAACCCAGCAAGGATCAGACTCTCACCAGAGGGCCCACATCACCAAGGGGATGGAAAACAGGCAGCAGTGGCCTCACACCAGTGGGGCCACATCACCGAAGGGTGAGGAACCCAGCACATGTGGCGACCAACCTGAGGACCCAAATCACGACGGGGCTGGGAGTGAAGCAGGCAGGAGTAACCTCACAAGAGAGGGCCCATAGAATACATAAGGCGAGGAATCCAGCAGTTGGAAGAAGCTCCCAGCAAGCGACCCGGAGCACCGAGGCTATCGGGCCCAGGCCGGAGTGAACTCACACCAGAGAGCTCACATCATGAAACTGTGAGCAACCCAGCAGTTGGGACCTCAGAGCAGAAGGCCCACATCCCCATGGGTATGGAAACCTGGCAGGAGTGTACTCGCAGCACTGGGCGCACCTCAGAAAATGTGGGGAGCCCAGCAGTTAGGTCCTGAAGCCAGAGGCCCCTCATCACCGAGGGGAGGAGGCACCCAGCAGGCTCCAGCTGCCAACAGAGGGCCCACGTCGCCAAGGTGACGTGTTCCAGCCAGGCAGGGGTGACCTCACAGAAGAGGGCCCACCTCACAGAACGCTGAGGGACCCAGGCAAGATAAGACTCTCGCCAGAGGGCCCACATCACCAAGGGGATGGGAACCAGGCAGGAGTGTCCTCACACCAGTGGGGCCACGTCAACGAAAGACGCGGAACCCAGCACACGTGGACTCAAATCAGAGAACGCACATCACGAAGGGGCTTGGAGTGAGGAAGGCAGGAGGAGCCTCACAACAGAGGGCCCACAGAATAAAAACGCTGAGGAATCCATCAGTTGGCACCTCCCAGCACGCGGCCCACGGCACGGAGGCTACGGGGTCCAGGCCGGAATGAACTCACACCCGAGGGCCCACATCGTGAAACTGTGAGCCACCCAGCAGATGGGACGTCAGAGCCGAAGGCCCACATCCCCGTGGGGATGGGAACCTGGCAGGAGTGTCCTCGCACCACTAGGCGCACATCAGAAAATGTGGGGAGGCCAGCAGTTAGGGCATGACGCCAGAGGGCCCTCATCACCCAGGGGAGGAGGCGCCCAGCAGGCTCTCACTGTCACCAGAGGGCCCTCGTCGCCAAGACGAAGTGTGCCAGCCAGGCAGGAGTGACCTCACAGCACAGGGCCAACCACACAGAAGGTTAGGGAACCCAGCCAGGATTACATTCTCACCAGAGGACCCACATCAACAAGGGTATGGCAACCAGGCAGGAGTGTACTCACACCAGTGGGGCCACATCATCGAAAGGTGAGGAACCCAGCACACGTGGCGTCAAACCAGAGGACCCACATCACCGAGGGGCTGGGAGTGTGGCCGGCAGGAGTAGACTCACAACAGAGGGACCGTAGATTTAAAAAGGTGAGGAATCCAGCAGATCGAACCTCCTAGCAGGCGGCCCAGGGAACCGAGTCTACGGGATCCAGACCGGAGTGAACTCACACCAGAGTGCCCACATCATGAACCTGTGAGTAACTCAGCCGCTGGGACCTCAGACCAGACGGCCCACATCCCCACGGGAACGGGAACCTGGCAGGACTGTCCTCGAACCACTGGGGGCACATTCAGAAAATGCGGAGAGACCAGCAGTTAGGGCCTGACGCGAGAGGGCCCTCATCACCGAGGGGAGGAGGCCCCCGGCAGGCTCCAACTGCCACCAGAGGGCCCACGTCGCCAAGGCGAAGTGTGCCAGCCAGGCAGGAGTGACCTCACAGCAGAGGGCCCACCTCACAGAAGGGTGAGGAACGCAGCCGGGATCAGACTCCCACCAGAGGGCCCACATCACCAAGGGGATGGGAACCAGGCAGGAGTGTGCTCACACCAGTGGGGCCACACCATCGAAAGGTGAGGAACCCAGCACACGTGGACTCAAACCTGAGGACCCACATCACCGAGGGGCTCTGAGTGAGGCATGCTGGAGAAATCTCACAGCTCAGGGCCCATAGAATAAAAAAGGTGAGGAATCTAGCAGTTGGCACCTCCCAGCAGGTGGCCCAGAGCACCGAGGCTACGGGATCCAGGCCGCAGTGAACTCACACCAGAGGGCCCACATCATGGAACTGAACAACCCAGACTTTGGAACCTCAAAGCAGAAGGCCCACGTCCCCAAGGAGACGGGAAGCTGGCAGGAGTGTCCTCGCACCACTGGGCGCACATTCGGAAATGTGGGGAGTCCATCAGTTAGGACCTGACGACAGAGGGCCCTCATCTCCGAGGGTGAGAGGCTCCCGGCAGGTTCCACCTGCCAACAGATGGCCCACGTCGCCAAGGTTACGTGTGCCAAGCAGGCAGGAATGACCTCCCAGCAGAGGGCCCATCTCACAGAAGTTTGAGGAACCCAGCCAGGATCAGACTCTCACCAGAGGACCCACATCACCAAGGCACTGGGAGTGAGGCAGTCCGGTGGAGCCTAACAACAGAGGGCCCACGGAATAAAAAGGTGAGGAATCCAGCAGTTGGAACCCCCAGCAGGCAGCCCGGAGCACCTTGGCTATTGGAACCAGGCCGAAGTGAACTCACACCAGAGAGCTCACAACATGAAACTGTGAGCAACCCAGCAGTTTGGACCTCAGAGCAGAAGGCCCACATCCCCATGGGGATGGGAACCTGGCAGGAGTGTACTCGCACCAATGGGGCCACATCCACATCATCGAAAGATGAGGAACCCAGCTCATGTGGCCTCAAACCAGAGGACCCACATCACCAAGGGGCTGGGAGTGAGGCAGGCAGGTGGAGCCTAACAACAGAGGGCCCACGGAATAAAAAGGTGAGGAATCCAGCAGTTGGAACCCCCAGCATGCGGCCCGGAGCACCGAGGCTATGGGATCCAGGCAGGAGTGAACTCACACCAGAGGGCCCCACACCATGAAAGTGTGAGCAAGCCAGCCGTTGAGACCTCAGAGCAGAAGGCCCACATCCCCATGGGGATGGGAACCTGGCAGGGGTGTCATCGCACCACTCAGCAGCCATCAGGAAATGTTCGGGAGCCCAGCAGTTAGGGCAACAGTCTTTCCTCTTATACTAACTGATGCCGTTATGATGTGCCTAACTCAGGCCCTGAATTTAGTTCCAAGGCCGAGACACTGTCCCTAACTGAGGCCTAGATGCTCTTCCTAAATCTGGCCCAGAACTGTCCCTCACTAAAGCCCTAACACTACTTCTAACTCAGGCCCTGACACGGTACCTAAAAGAGGCCCACATGCTAGTCCTAACGCAGGCCCTGACACTGTGTCTAACTAAGGCCCTGCTGCTGTCAATATCTAAAGTCCTGACATTATCCTGAGCTAATATCCTGACCCATGTCTTTCCAAGGTCCTGAAACTCTCCAAAAGTAAGCCCTGACGCTGTACCTAAGGGAGGACCTGAGGCTGTCCCTATCAGAGGCCCTGAGAAGTTCTTTAATGAAGACCCTAATGCTGATACTACAGAGGCCATTATACTACTCCTAAGTCATGCCCTGACACTGTCCCTCACTCAGGCTCTAAACATAGGCCTCACTTAGACCCTGCTGCCATACCTTAGTTAGGCTCTGACGCTGTCCCTCCATCAAGCCCTGACACTGGTCCTGATTAAGCTCCTCACACTGGTCCTAACTAAGGCCCTGATGCTCTCAATCACTAAGGTCTTCACGCTATCCCTGGCTCATTTACTGACACTATCCCTGGCCTGGAACCTGACTCTGTCCCGAGATAATTTCCTGTACCTTATCCTCACTGAAACGCTTATGTTCTCCCTAACAGAGGCCCAGACTAGTCCTAACTAAGGCCCTGACACTGTCTCTAACTGTGGCCCGGAATCTGTCCCTAATATAGGCCCTGCTGCCGGCAACAATTAAAATCCGGACACTATCCTGAGTTAATAAACTGACACATTTCTAACCAAGGTCCAGTCACTGTCCCTAATAAAGCTCTGTCGCTGTCCCTGTGTGAAGTCCTGAGGCTGTACCTAACTCAGAACCTGATCAGGTCTTTAATAAAGACCCTATTGCTGACCCAACAAAGTGCTGATGCAGCTCCTACATCGTGCCCTGACAGTGTCCCCAGCTAAGGGCCTGATGCTAGGCCTCACTCAGGCCCTGTGACTCTCCTTAAGCCAGGCTCTGACGCTGTCCCTACCTGAAGCCCTGATACTAGTCCTAATTAAGGCCCTGATACTCTCAGTGACTAAGGTCTTGACACTACGCCTAGGTCATTTCCTGACACGATCCCTATACTTTACCCTAAGCCTGTTCCTTGCAACTGTCCTGCCTCTTATGCTAACTGAAGCCGTTTTGCTCTGCCTAACTCAGCCTCTGAATTCAGTCCCAAGACCGTGACACCGTCCCTAACTGAGGCCTAGATGTTCTTCCTATATGTGGCCCAGAACTGTCCCTCACTCAAGCTCTAACACTATTCCTAACTCAGGCCCTGACACGGTACCTAACAGAGGCCGAGATGCTAGTCCTAATTCAGGCCCTGACACTGTGTCTAGCTAAGGCCCTGCTGCCATCAGTATCTAAAGTCTTGACATTATCCTGAGCTAATATCCTGACCCATGTCTTTCCAAGGTCCTGAAAATCTCCCAAAGTAAGCCCTCACAGTGTCCCTAAGGGAGGCCCTGAGGATGTCCCTATCAGAGGCCCTGAGAATGTCTTTAACGAAGACCCTAATGCTGATCCTACAGAGGCCCTTATATTACTCCTAAGTCACACCCTGACACTGTCCCTCACTCAGGCCCTAAAGATAGGCCTCACTTAGGCCCTGTTGCCATACCTTAGTTAGGCTCTTATGCTATCCGTACATCAAGCCCTGACACTGGTCCTGATTAAGGCCCTGACACTGGTCCTAACTAAGGCCCTGATGCTCTCAATAACTAAAGTCTTCACGCTATCCCTAGCTCATTTCCTGACACTATCCCTAGCCTGGAACCTGACTCTCTCCCGAGCTAATTTCCTGCCTCTTATCCTCACAGCAGCCCTAATGCTCTCCGTTATTAGGGCCCAGACTTGTCCTAACTAGGGCCCTGCCACTGTTTCTAACTATGGCCCGGAAACTGTCCCTAATATAGGTCCTACTGCCGGCAATAACTAAAATTCGGACACTATCCTGAGTTCAGAATCGGACCCATTTCTAACCAAGGTCCTGACACTATCCCTAAGAAAGCCCTGTCTCTGTCCCTAAGTGAAGGACTGAGGCTGTGCCTAACTTAGGCCCTGAAGCTATCCCTAACTCAGGCCTTGAAGCTGTGACCATCTCAGGCCGTGATCATGTCTTTAACTAAGACCCTGTTGCTGACCCAACAAAGGCCCTGATGCAGCTCCTACATCGTGCCCTGACAGTGTCCCCAGCTAAGGGTGTGACTCTAGCCCTCACTCAGTCCCTGTGGCTGTAAGTCAGGCTCTCACGCTGTCCTTACCTGAAGCCCTGACACTGGTTCTAATTAAGGCCCTGATACTCTCAGTGACTAAGGTTTTGACAGTATCCCTAGGGCATTTCCTGACACGATCCCTAAACTTTACCCTAAGCCTGTCCGGAGCAACTCTTCTGCCTCTTATGCTAACTGAAGCCCTGATGCTGTGAATACCTCAGGCCCTGAATTTAGTCCCAAGGCCATGACACTGTCCCTAACTAAGGCCTAGATGCTCATCCTAAATCAGCACCTGATACTGTCCATAACTATGACCCTAACACTCTTGCTAACACAGACCCTGACACGGTACCTAACAGAGACCCAGATGGTAGTCCTATCTAAGGCCTTGACACTGTCCCTAACTAAGGCCCTGCTGCCGTCAATATTTAAAGTCCTGACAGTATCCTGAGCTTATTATATCCTGGCCCATGTTTTATTAAGGTCCTGAAACTGTCCCAAAGTAAGCCTTGACGCTGTCCCTACATGAGGCTGTGAGGCTGTCTCTCACAGAGGCCCTGAGAATGTCTTTAACAAACCCCTTAAGCTGTTCCTACCAAGGCCCTTATGCTGCTCCTAAGTCATGCCCTGACACTGTCCCCAGCTAAGGCACTGACTCTAGGCCTCACTCAGTCCTTGTCACTCTCATAAGTCAGGATCTGACGCTGTCCCTACCTGAAGCCCTGACACTGGTTCTAAATTAGGCACTGATGCTCTAAGTAGCTATGGTTTTGACACTATCCCTACGTCATTTCCTGACGCTATTCCTAGACCTTAACCGAACCTTGTCTTTAGCTAATGTCGAGTCTCTTATGCTAACTAAATCCCTGATGCTGTCCCTAACTAAGACCCTGAATTTAGTCCCGAGCCCGTGAGCCTGTCTCTAACTGAGGCCTGGAGGCTGTCCTTATCAAAAGCCCTCAACTTATCTTTAACTGAGGCCCTGACACTCTCCGTAATTAAGGACTGAGGCTGTCTCTAAGGCCCTGAGTCTGTCTTCAACTACTGGCCTCACTCTTTCCCTAACAAGGGTCCCGAAACATTCCCTAACTAAGACCCTGACACGGTCCCTAATAACTTGAGCTGTCCCTCATTAATGCCCTGATGCGGCCCATAAATGATGTACTGAAGATGGCACGAAGTTCCAGACGATGTCACTAATGACCCGAAATGTCTCTTACTAAGGCCCTCAAATTACCTCTAACTGAGGCCCTAAAGATGTCCATAACTAAGGCCCTGACACTATCTCGAACTAAGACCCTCAAGTTATCTTTAACTGAGGCCATGACAGTGTCCCTAACAAAGAACCTGACACTGTCTCTAACTAAGGTCCTGAGTCGGTCTTTACCTAACGGCCTCACTCTTTCCCCAACTACTCCCTGACGCTGCCCCTACCCAAGGCCCTGATGGTGTGCCTAATTGCCTGAGCTGTCTTTCACTAATACCCTGACCCTGTCCATAACTAATGCCCTGATGATGTCCCTAACGAACAGCCTGAAGTGTCTCTTACTAAGGCCCTCAAGTTTTTCTCTGAGGCCCTGACACTCTCCCTAATTAAGGCCTTGACACTGTCTGTAAGTAATGGCCTGATGCAGCTGCTACCTGAGATGCTGATGCTCTCACTGAGACCTTGACGTCTCTACCTGAGAAGCTGACACTGTAACTAATTTTCTGGCTTTTTCCTTAACTAACATCCTAATTTTGTCCCTAAATAACGCCCTGACACTGGTCCTAACTATGGCCCTGATGCTGGCCCTATCTAAGGCCCCAACGATGTCCCTAATAGACTTAGATGTCCCTCACTGTTGGCCTGACCCTGTCCCTCACCAAGGCCCTGACCCTCTTCCTAACTAACCTGTGATGATTTCTCTACCTGAGGCACTGTCACTGTCTATAATAACAGCCGACTCTTTCCCTAACACACTGATGCTGTCCCTAATAGCCTCATGTATCTCTCAATAACGCCCTGATCCTGTCCATAACTAAGGCCCTGAATATGTCCCTAAGTATGTCTCTGATGCTGTCCTTAACTAAGGCCCTGATACTCTCTCTACGTAAGACACTGACACAATCTATAATAATGGCCTGTTTCCCTAACTAATACCCTGATGTTATCGCTAATTGAGGCCCTGAAGATGTCCCTAATACCCTTAGGTGTTCCTCTGTGTCACCCTGATCCTGTCCATAGCTAAGGCCCTGAATATGTCCCTAGGTAAGTCTCTGACGCTGTCCCTAACTAAGGCGCTGATGCTGTCTCTACCTCAGAATCTGAAATTCTAATGTCCTGACTCTCCCTAACTAACATCCTGATGCTGCCCCTAAGTGAGGCCCTGACACTCTTCTTCACTAAGGACTTGCTGCTGTCCCTACCTAAAACCCTGACACCGTCTGTAACTAATGACCTGACTCCCTAACTAACACCCTAGTTTGGGCCCTAACTAACGCCCTGACACTGGTTCTAATTATGGCCATAATGCTGGTTCTAAGGCCCTGAAGATATCCCTAAGTAACAGCCTGAACTGTGTCTAACGAAGGCTCTCACGTTATCTCTAAGTGAAGCACTGACACTGTCCCTAACTTAGGCCCTTATAGTCTAAGCTGTCACTAAATAATGCCCTGATCCTGTCCATAAGTAAGGTCCTGAATATGTCCCTAAGTGCATCTCTGACGATGTCCTTAACAGCCTGAACTCTCTTCAGGTTATCTCTGAGGCTCTGACACTGGCCCTTCCTAAGGCCTCACCCCAGGGTTGTCCAAGGCTGCTGGGCGGTTTTCTCTTGTCCGCATCTCTAGCCAGGTGCCTGCCATCGGCCACTCTAAGATTCTGCGATACAGTGGTCCCACGTGGGATGTGCCTGTGTAGGCTCACCACCGGGAGGAGAGTCATGGCCACTCCGCCTTCCAGGGGACTGTGGCTCAGGGTAGGAGCCTCACAGCCAGTGTCTGGACACAGGGTTCTGTGTCCTTGTTTGTTGTAAATCCCTTGGAGTTACCTCTAACATTTTTGAATGGATATCGCCCCCTCTGCATATTTATAATATGAATTATTTACCACATTAAAATCCAAGAATGACATTCTTAGAACGAGCAGGAGAACACTGGATGCCCCCCCGCAATGATCTATTACTTGGAGGATTTAAAATTCTAATGAGAAAACACTCACTCTCCTTACCCTCCTGGGCGTCAGCACAAGGCGGGAATCAGCTGCATCCTTTATTTCTCTCTCTGATTTTCCAGAACCTTTCCTTCCAGGAGAGATCACTGGGCTCCTTGGGAGCTGTGAGTGGTGGCTGTCAGGTAAATCTGAGACTGAAAAGCAAGAGAAAGACAGACAGAGGAGGAGATGAGAATTGGTGACGGGGAGAAGCAGGGGCGTCCACGTTCAATCGCAGGCTGAGAGTCTGGGTTAGTCTCCAGCGAAGCTAAGGACCACCAGGGTCTGGCCCCACTGGCCTTGTCACCTGGTGTGGGGACTGGGGACAGCCAACCCCCCATGGCCACTCTCAGAGAAATCAGGGAGGTGGGAGGGCACCCCTGAGAGCCAGATTGAAAATGGTCATGCTGTGAAATAATAAGATGCCCTTTCAGAAAAGTGAAGACTGTTCTCTTGGTTCTCAGAGACTTGCAAATACTCTGTGTCCTTCTGGAGGCATGCCGAAGCCTTCAGCCTTTGAGGGCAGTAATGGGAGTGCATCTGGGCTCAAAACCATCCAGCACTCACTCCCTGAGGGTGCTGAGGATGACCCGTGTCCACCCCTCGGGTGCTGTGGGGCCTGAAATCCCCTGATCACCAAGGACGGGAGGGGCCACACAGACACTCCCCTGGACCACCGGGGGCTTGGCTGCTGGGCTACAGTCCTTTATCAGATACATGGTTTGCAAACATCTTGGGCCATTTTGGATGGTGGATTATCTTATTCCTTGCTCCTTTTATACACAACTGTTTTTCATCTTGAGGAAGTCCAATTCATCTATTTTGTCTTTTGTTGCTTGTGCTTTTGGTAGATCTAAGAAATCATGACCAAATCCAAGGTCATGAAGACTTACTCTCATGTTTTCTTCTAGGAGTTTTCTAATTTTGGTTCTTGCGTCTAGGCCTTTGGTCCATTTTGCATCTAGGCCTTTGGTTGATTTTGTATATGAGGTGGGGGGAGGTAAGGGTCCAACTTTACTCTTTTGCATGTGGGTATCCAGTTGTTCCAGAACCTGTGCTCACTGTTTGGGAGAAAATACCTGCAAATGACGTGACCAACAAGGGCTTAATTCTAAAATATACAAACAGCTCATACAACTCAAAAGAGAAAAAAATCAAAAAATAGGCAGAATTTTAGAAGGTCTAAATAGACATTTCTCCAAGGACATACAGATGGCCAAGAGGCACGTGAAAAGATGCTCCACATCGCTAATTATTAGAGAACGCAAATCAAAACTACAGTGAGTTATCACCCCGTAGTGGTCAGAATGGCCATCATTAAAATGTCTAGAAATAAATGCTGGAAGGGGTGTGGAGAAAAGGGAACCCTCCTACACTACTGGTGGGAATGTAAATTGATGCAGCCGCTATGGAAAACAGTATGGAGGTTCCTCAAAAACTAAAAATAGAATTACCATATGAACCAGCAATCTCACTCCTGGGCACACATCCAGACAAAACTATAATTCGAAAAGATACGTGCACCCCAGCATTCACAGCAGCACTCTTCACAATAGCCAAGACATGGAAGCAACCTGAATGTCCCTCAACAGATGAATGGATGTTGAAGATGTGGTACATATATACAATGGAATACTACTCAGCCATAAAACAGAATGAAATAATGCCATCTGCAGCTACATGGATGGACCTAGAGATTATCATACAAAGTGAAGTCAGTCAGACAGAGAACAACAAATACCATATGATATCACTTATATGTGGATTATAAAATGAGACCCAAATGAACCTATCTACAGAACGAAAACACACTCACGAATATAGAAAACAGACTTGTGGTTGTCAAGGTGAAGACAGCAGAGAGGGATGGATCGGGAGTTTGGGATTAGTAGATGAAAACTATTAATATTTTGAATGGATAGACAAGGTCTTCCTGCACAACACAGGGAACTGTATTCAATACCCTGTAATTAACCATAATGCAAAGGAATATGAAAAATATGTATGTTTGTATATATGAATCACTTTGCTGTACAGTAGAAATTAACACAACAGTGTAGGTCAACTACACTTTAATATCAATTAGTTTGAAGGCACTTTTATAAATTAGGTCTTATTTCTCTTGTCCTTTCATCCTGGGACAAATGTATAACAGAAACTAACCTGGATTACTCTGGGATGAACTCGTATCACAGAGAACTTTAATTGTTGAACAAACCGTGAATATGAGTTACACCATGGGATGTCCTGACCCAATATGAAGTTTGTAAACCTTGTATCAAGCCTGCAGAATCTACTAAATTTGGGAATTCAAACTGAAATGAAGCCACCTATCCCATGACTTCTCCACAACTAGTTATACAACATCAATTGGAAACCATATACAATCAAATGAATGTAGACAAACAACTATAGCCTTTTTTGGCCTTTTAAATGAAGACGGTATTTAAGGTGATGTCTTGGGCCGTTTCAGGGTGTCACTCAATTTCCTGGGTATCTGCCATGCACACAGGAGGTACACATGTTAGTTAACTGGTTTATGCAACTATATGAAGGTAGTTAATACCACAAAACTGTATACGTAAAGTGAATTAAATGCTAAAGTTGTGTTTTGTATTTTTAATGACAATGAAAAAAGTGCAGCGCTGATATTTGTTATAAAAATGAACATTAAAAACATTCTTAATGAAAAAAGTCATACAGGAAAGGCCACCTAGATCCCATACTCATCTTGTCTGCTTCAAATCCATCAAGGTTGTCCAAAGGAGGGAGAAACTCAGTAATGGTTCCAGAAAAAGAAAACTGGATCAGGATGGATAAAGACATTTTCATACAGTTGGGAGAGTAGGTGAAAGTTGAAGTGGGGCTGAGTATTAAATTATAATGTGGACATCAGGATTTCTTCATTTAGGGGTTATGTGCTGGTTCCTTGGGCAAAACACACTGTGCATTTTGTGTGAAGTGGCAAACGTGAGTACTTTTTGCCATTATTGCAACTTTTCGGTACATTTTAAATTACTGGAAAGTAAATTACTTTTCTAGACAACCATATCAGTACCATGCCAGAAAATCAGATAAGATGGACATCAAATTTTGTTATAGAGGCTAAGACTTACCCAGACCACGTTCAATCAAAGTTGTGATACTTATTTTCCTTGTCGGAGTCCGCATGGTATGAAGAGGCACCGTGGGAAGAGTATATTAGTAGCTACCATCTCTTGGGTCCTGTGGATTACCTGGGGTGCAGTAGAAACTGTGAGATTTTAGTATTGCAATTTTTCACATTACTTCAAAAAATATGCTAAAAAATAAATTCAGTAAAGTTGCAAAATATGGATCAATATACACAAATCAGTTTTGTTTCTACACACTAACAATGAACCACCAGCAAGAAAAGTTAAGAAAACAATCCCATTTACAATTCCATTGAAAAGAACGAGCTATTTAGCAATAAATTTAACCAAGGACATGAAAGACCTATACTCAGAAAACTATAAAGCATTGATAAAGAAACTGAAGACACAATAGAAAACAATACTCCATGCTCATGCATCAGAAAACATTACTATTATTAAAATGTTTGGGATGGGGGAAGATGGTGGAAAAGGAAGACGCGGAGATCACCTTCCTCCCCACAGATACACCAGAAATACATCTACACGTGGAACAACTGATACAGAACACCTACTGAACGCTGACAGAAGACCTCAGACCTCCCAAAAGGCAAGAAACTCCCCATGTACCTGGGTAAGACAAAAATAAATAAATAAACAGAGACAAAAGAATAGGGATGGGCCCTGCACCAGTGGGAGGGAGCTGTGAAGGAGGAAAGGTTTCCACACATTAGGAAGCCCCTTCGCGGGTGGAGACTGTGTGTGGTGGAGGGGTAAAGCTTCAGTGCTGCGGAGGAGAGTGCAGCCACAGGGGTGCAGAAGGCAAAGCGGAGAGATTCCCGCACAGAGGATCGGTGCCGACCGGCACTCACCAGCCCGATAGGCTTGTCTGCTCCCCGGCCTGGGCGGGCGGGGCTGGGAGCGGAGGCTCGGGCTTCAATCGGAGCGCAGGGAGACGACTGGGGTTGGCAGCGTGAACACAGCCTGCAGAGGACTAGTGTACCACGGCTACTCAGGAGTCCGGGGAAAACTCTGGACCTGCCGAAGAGGCAAGAGACGTTTTCTTCGCTCTTTGTTTCCTGGTGCGCGAGGAGAGGGGATTCAGAGTGCTGCTTAAAGGAGCTCCAGAGACGGGTGCGAGCCGCGGCTAAGAGCGCGGACCACAGAGACGGGCATGAGACGCGAAGGCTGCTGCTGCCACCACCAAGAAGCCTGTGTGCGAGCACAGGTCACTATCCACACCCCCCTTCCGGGGAGCCTGTGCAGCCCGCCACTGCCAGGGTCCTGGGATCCAGGGACAACTTCCCCGGGAGAACGCACGGCTCTCCTCAGGCTGGTGCAGCGTCATGGCAGCCTCTGTCGCCGCAGGCCCGCCCCGCACTCCGTGCCCCTCTCTCCCCCACGGCCTGAGTGAACCTAGCCCCCCAATCAGTGGCTCCTTTAACCCCGTCCTGTCTGAGCGAAGAACAGACGCCCTCCAGCGACCTACATGCACAGGCAGGCCAAATCCAAACTGAGCCCCGGGAGCTGTGCGAACAAAGAAGAGAAAGGGAGATCTCTCCCAGCAGCCTCAGAAGCAGCTGAGTAAAGCTCCACGATCAACTTGATGTACCCTGCATCTGTGGAATACCTGAATACACAACGAATCATCCCAAATTGAGGAGGTGGAATTTGAGAGCAAGATTTATGATTTTTTCCCCTTTTCCTCTTTTTGTGTGTATGTGTATGCTTCTGTGTGAGATTTTGTCTGTATAGCTTTGCTTTCACCATTTCTCCCAGGGTTCTATCTGTCCTTTTTGTTTGTTTGTTTTTTCTACTTTCTCAAAAATTTATTCTTATAATTATTTTTTATTTTAATAACTTTATTTTATTTTACCCTGATTTATTTTATTTTCTATTGTCCTCTTTCCTTCTTTCTTTCTTTCCACTTTTTCTCCCTTTTATTCTGAGCCGTGTGGATGAAAGGCTCTTGGTGCTGCAGCCAGGAGTCAGTGCTGTGCCTCTGAGGTGAGAGAGCCAACTTCAGGACACTGGTCCACAAGAGACCTCCCAGCTCCATGTAATATCAAATGGCGAAAATCTCCCAGAGATCTCCATCTCAACACCAACACCCAGCTTCACTCAACGACCAGCAAGCTACAGTGCTGGACACCCTATGCTAAATAACTAGCAAGACAGGAACACAACCCTGCCCATTAGCAGAGAGGCTGCCTAAAATCATAATAAGTCCACAGACACTCCAAAACACACCACCAGACGTGGACCTGCCTACCAGAAAGACAAGATCCAGCCTCATCCACCACAACACAGGCACTAGTCCCCTCCACCAGGAAGCCTACACAACCCACTGAACCAACTTTAGCCACTGGGGACAGACACCAAAAACAACGGGAACTACGAACCTGCAGCCTGCAAAATGGAGACCACAAACACAGTAAGATAAGCAAAATGAGAAGACAGAAAAACACACAGCAGATGAAGGAGCAAGATAAAAACCCACCAGACCTAACAAATGAAGAGGAAATAGGCAGTCTACCTGAAAAAGAATTCAGAATAATGATAGTAAAGATGATCCAAACTCTTGGAAACAGAATAGAGAAAATGCAAGAAACATTTAACAAGGACCTAGAAGAACTAAAGAGGAAACAAGCAACGATGAACAACACAATAAATGAAATTAAAAATACTCTAGATGGGATCAGTAGCAGAATAAATGAGGCAGAAGAACGGATAAGTGACCTGGAAGATAAAATAGTGGAAATAACTACTGAAGAGCAGAATAAAGAAAAAAAGAATGAAAAGAACTGAGGACAGTCTCAGAGACCTCTGGGACAACATTAAACGCACCAATATTTGAATTATAGGGGTTCCAGAAGAAGAAGAGAAAAAAGAAAGGGACTGAGAAAATATTTGAAGAGATTATAGGTGAAAACTTCCCTAATATGGGAAAGGAAAGAGTTAATCAAGTCCAGGAAGCACAGAGAGTCCCATACAGGATAAATCCAAGGAGAAACACGCCAAGGCACATATTAATCAAACTGTCAAAAATTAAATACAAAGAAAGCATATTAAAAGCAGCAAGGGAAAAACAACAAATAACACACAAGGGAATCCCCATAAGGTTAACAGCTGATCTTTCAGCAGAAACTCTGCAAGCCAGAAGGGACTGGCAGAACATATTTAAAGTGATGAAGGAGAAAAAATTACAACCAAGATTACTCTACCCAGCAAGGATCTCATTCAGATTTGATGGAGAAATTAAAACCTTTACAGACAAGCAAAAGCAGAGAGAGTTCAGCACCACCAAACCAGCTTTACAGAAAATGCTAAAGGATCCTCTCTAGACAAGAAACACAAGAGAAGGAAAAGACCTATAATAACAAACCCAAATCAATTAAGAAAATGGGAATAGGAACATACATATCGATAATTACCTTAAATGTAAATGGATTAAATGCTCCCACCAAAAGCCACAGACTGGCTGAATGGATACAAAAACAAGACCCATATATATGTTGTCTACAAGACACCCACTTCAGACCTAGAGACACATACAGACAGAAAGTGAGGGGATGGAAAAAGATATTCCATGCAAATGGAAACCAAAAGAAAGCTGGAGTAGCAATTCTCATATCAGACAAAATAGACTTTAAAATAAAGACTAGTACAAGAGACAAAGAAGGACCTACATAATGATCAAGGGATCAATCCAAGAAGAAGATATAACAATTGTAAATATTTATGCACCCAACATAGGAGCACCTCAATACATAAGGCAAATACTGACAGCCATAAAAGGGGAAATCGACAGTAACACATTCATAGTAGGGGACTTTAACACCCCACTTTCACCACTGAACAGATCATCCAAAATGAAAATAAATAAGGAAACACAAGCTTTAAATGATACATTAAACAAGATGGACCTAACTGATATTTATAGGACATTCCATCCTAAAACAACAGAATACACATTTCTCTCAAGTGCTCATGGAACATTCTCCAGGATAGATCGTATCTTGGGTCACAAATCAAGCCTCGGTAAATTTAAGAAAATTGAAATTGTATCAAGTATCTTTTCTGACCACAACGCTCTGAGACTAGATATCAATCAGAGGAAAAGATCTGTAAAAAATAAAAACACATGGAGACTAAACAATACACTACTTAATAATGAAGTGATCACTGAGGAAATCAAAGAGGAAATCAAAAAATACCTAGAAACAAATGACAGTGGAGACACGATGACCCAAAATCTATGGGATGCAGCAAAAGCAGTTCTAAGAGGGAAGTTTATAGCAATACAATCCTACCTTAAGAAACAGGAAACATCTCGAATAAACAACCTAACCTTGCACCTAAAGCAATTAGAGAAAGAAGAACAAAAAAAAAAAACCCCAAAGTTAGCAGAAGGAAAGAAATCATAAAGATCAGATCAGAAATAAATGAAAAAGAAATGAAGGAAACAATAGCAAAGATCAATAAAACTAAAAGCTGGTTCTTTGAGAAGATAAACAAAATTGATAAACCATTAGCCAGACTCATCAAGAAAATGAGGGAGAAGACTCAAATCAATAGAATTAGAAATGAAAAAGGAGAAGTAACAACTGACACTGCAGAAATACAAAAGATCATGAGAGATTACTACAAGCAACTCTATGCCAATAAAATGGACAATCTGAAAGAAATAGACAAATTCTTAGAAATGCACAACCTGCCAAGACTGAATCAGGAAGAAATAGAAAATATGAACAGACCAATCACAAGCACTGAAAGTGAAACTGTGATTAAAAATCTTCTAAGAAACAAAAGCCAGGGACCAGATGGCTTCACAGGCGAATTCTATCAAACATTTAGAGAAGAGCTAACACCTACCCTTCTCAAACTCTTCCAAAATATAGCAGAGGGAGGAACACTCCCAAACTCATTCTACGAGGCCACCATAACCCTGATACCAAAACCAGACAAGGATGTCACAAAGAAAGAAAACTACAGGCCAATATCACTGATGAACATAGATGTAAAAATCTTCAACAAAATACTAGCAAACAGAATCCAACAGCACATTAAAAGGATCCTACACCATGATCAAGTGGGGTTTATTCCAGGAATGCAAGGATTCTTCAATATACGCAAATCAATCAATGTGATACACCATATTAACAAACTGAAGGAGAAAAACCATATGGTCATCTCAATAGATGCAGAGAAAGCTTTTGACCAAATTAAACACCCATTTATGATTAAAACCCTCCAGAAAGTAGGCATAGAGGGAACTTTCCTCAACATAATAAAGGCCATATATGACAAACCCACAGCCAACGTCTTCCTCAATGGTGAAAAACTGAAAGCACTTCCACTAAGATCGGGAACAAGACAAGGTTGCCCACTCTCACCACTCTTACTCAACATAGTTCTGGAAGTTTTAGCCACAGCAATCAGAGAAGAAAAATAAATGAAAGGAATCCAAATCAGAAAAGAAGTAAAGCTGTCACTGTTTGCAAATGACATGACACTATACACAGAGAATCCTAAAGATGCTACCAGAAAACCACTAGAGCTAATCAATGAATTTGGTAAAGCAGTAGGATACAAAATTAATGCACAGAAGTCTCTGGCATTCCTACACACTAATGATGAAAACATCTGAAAGTAAAATCAAGAAAACACTCCCATTTACCATTGCAACAAAAAGAATAAAATATCTAGGAATAAACCTACCTAAGGAGACAAAAGACCTGTATGCAGAAAATTATAAGACACTGATGAAAGAAATTAAGGATGATACAAAGAGATGGAGAGATATACCATGTTCCTGGATTGGAAGAATGAACATTGTGAAAATGACTCTACTACCCAAAGCAATCTACAGATTCAACGCAATCCCTATCAAACTACCACTGGCATTTTTCACAGAAGTAGAACAAAAAAATTCACAATTTGTATGGAAACACAAAGGACCCCGAATAGCCAAAGCAATCTTGAGAACAAAAAACGGAGCTGGAGGAATCAGGCTACCTGACTTCAGACTATACTACAAAGCTACAGTAATCAAGACAGTATGGTACTGGCACAAAAACAGAAAGATAGATCAATGGAACAGGATAGAAAGCCCAGAGATAAACCCACGCACATATGGTCACCTTATCTTTGATAAAGGAGGAAGGAATGTACTGTGGAGAAAGGACAGCCTCTTCAATAAATGGTGCTAGGAAAACTGAACAGGTACATATAAAAGTATGAGATAACATCACTCCCTATCACCATATGCAAAAATAAGCTCAAAATGGATGAAAGACCTAAATGTAAAGCCAGAAACTATCAGACTCTTAGAGGAAAACATAGGCAGAACACTCTATGACATAAATCACAGCAAGATCCTTTTTGACCCACCTCCTAGAGAAATGGAAATAAAAACAAAAATAAACAAATGGGACCTAATGAAACTGCAAAGCTTTTGCACAGCAAAGAAAACCATAAACAAGACCAAAAGACAACCCTCAGAATGGGAGAAAATATTTGCAAATGAAGCAACTGAAAAAGGATTAATCTCCAAATTTACCAGCAGCTCATGCAGCTCAATAACAAAAAAAAACAAACAACCCAATCCAAAATTGGGCAGAAGACCTAAATAGACGTTACTCCAAAGAAGATATACAGACTGCCAACAAACACATTAAAGAATGCACAACATCATTAATCATTAGAGACATGCAAATCAAAACTACAATGAGGTACCATCTCATACCAGTCAGAATGGCCATCACCAAAAAATCTAGAAACAATAAATGCTGGAGAGGGTGTGGAGAAAAGGGAACACTCTTGCACTGCCGGTGGGAATGTGAATTGGTACAGCCACTATGGAGAACAGTATGGAGGTTCCTTAAAAAACTACAAATAGAACTACCATATGACCCAGCAATCCCACTACTGGGCATATACCCTGAGAAAACCATAATTCAAAAAGAGTCATGTACCAAAATGCTCATTGCAGCTCTATTTACAATAGCCAGGAGATGGAAACAACCTAAGTGTCCATCATCGGACGTATGGATAAAGAAGATGTGGCACGTGTATACAGTGGAAAATTACTCAGCCATAAAAAGAAATGAAACTGAGTGATTTGTAATGAGCTGGATGGACCCAGAGTCTGTGATACAGAGCGAAGTAAGTCAGAAGGAGAAAGACAAATACCGTATGCTGACACATATATATGGAACTTAAGAAAAAAAATATTATGAAGAACCTAGGGGTAAGACAGGAATAAAGAAACAGACCTGCTAGAGAATGGATTTGAGGATATGGGGAGGGGGAAGGGTTAGCTGTGACAAAGTGAGAGAGTGGCATGGACATATATACACTACCAAGCGTAAAACAGATAGCTAGTGGGAAGCAGCCGCATAGCACAGGGAGATCAGCTCGGTGCTTTGTGACCACCTAGAGGGGTGGGATAGGGAGGGTGGGAGGGAGGGAGACGCAAGAGGGAAGAGATATGGGAACATATGTATAACTGATTCACCTTGTTATAAAGCAGAATCTAAAACACCATTGTAAAGCAATTATACTCCAATAAAGATGTAAAAAAAAAAAGTTTATTCTACCTAAAGCAATCAACAGACAGTGCCAGGAAAAGTAGACACCAGTCTCCAAAGAACGACACTGGTCACCATCTACACTGCACATAAAACTAACTAAAAGTGCACAGTATTCCACATTAAACCCTTTCTCTCCTGAGTCCCCTGAAGATGCACCCCACCCAGCCAGCAGTCAGCTGCACAGGAAGATTCTCCACACTTGCTCATTTTTTCCTCTTGTGGAGTCTCCTCACCAGTGGTTCCTGAGAAAACCCAGCTCCTGTCTGTGTGGACAATGCCTCATGGTCCGGAAACTTAGGCCCTGACAGGAGACAAAGATCCTGTCTGCTTGTCACAGAGCAAAGTCTGTGGGCAGGGTGCACCTGTGCCCCCACGGTCACACAGGTGGGTTCGGCGCCCCCTGTGGGATGTGAGAAAAGTGCCGAGAGTGCTGCACTCACAAACCCAGAGGCCTCATCTGGGAGGCAGTTCTGCTGTATATACTAAGTTTGGAAATCCAAACTGAAATGGAGTCAAGTATCTCACTGTATCTTCTCAAAAGATGGTTAAGGAGCAATTAATTACAAACCATATGTAATGAAATGAATGTAGACACAAACTTTACAACTTAAACCAAAATTCACTCAAAATGCCCGTAGCCAAATTTAAATTACCAAACTATAAAAATCCTAGGGAAAAAAAAAGATAATCTACATGACTTTGGGTCTGGTGACCTTATTCAGAAAACCAGAAGACAAACCACAAACTGCAAGAAACTATTTCCAAAACACATATCTGATAAAGGATTTGTACTCAAATTATGCCAACAACGCCATTAAAATCTGGTAAAGATTGAAACACACACCTGGCCCAAGAAGATAAACAGGCAGTAAATAAGCATACAAGAATAAACTCAAGATGCTGGTGGAATGTATGTACAACCAACTTTGAAAAACAGATTGGCAGATTTTTCCAAATCAAAAAGTCTCACCTTAGGATCCAAGAAGTGTACCTCTTGTATTTAGACAACTGCTTTGAAAAACTGTATTCAAACCAAAACTAGCATCAAGTAATGCACAGCAGCTCTATTCATAATGGTTAAAAACTTAAAGATATCAGGATGTCCTTCTGTAGATGAATTCATAAGCAAATTAGGGCACATACATGTCAAGGGGAGCAGAATACACCACCCCAAAATATGCCCATTTGACAAAAGGATTATTTTGGACTGATTAATTTAAGAAACAGCAGACCCAGGAGAATCTTTCAAAACCAAGTAGAAAATGCCCTTTTAGGAGGTAAATTTACATTTATTAAGGATATCTCCATTTGTAACGGTATGTCCCTCTCTGGACCAGGAATTAAATAATGACTAAATATCAAGGAAAGTTTGTTGGGACTTCCCTGCTGGTCCAGTGGTTAACACCCCATGTTCCCAATGCAGGGGACCAGGGTTCAATCCCTGGTCAGGGAACTAGATCCCGCATGCTGCAGTTAAGAGCCCGCATGCCGCAACTAAAGATTCCACAGGCCGCAACTAAGACCCGGTACAGCCAAATAAATAAATGTTTTTTTTAAAAAAAAAAAGCTTGTCAATGAAATAGGCCTGGATGTAAATCTGTGTAACAACCTTACCCTTGTTTACTGGGCTTTGCCTAATAACATCCCTTAAATGGCTGCCTCCATTTCCTGAAATCTTTTTTTTTGTTCTCAGCAGAAGTGTTTAAGGTAACGGCTTGGGCCATTTCAGGGAGTGACTCAGTTTTCCTGGGTATCTTTCAAGTATACAGGAGGTATGCATGGTATATATTAAACTTCTGATTGTTTTCTCCAGTTCGTCTCTTTTTCATTACAAGGGGGATCTCAATAAAGAACATAGAAGTGTAGAGGGAAAATTATTTTTCCTCTCATATACATGCAGTGCAATAGTATTCAGAGATATAAAGGAATGGATCATCAACCCGTGCCCCCCCCCCAAAAAAATAATACATGCATCTAACACTTACATTGCTAAGTGAAAGAATCCAGTCTGAAGTGCTACACAGTGTATGACCTCATTTATATGACATTCTAGAAAAGGCAAATCTGACATGGTAAACAGTTTACAGAATATGTGGTTGAAAGAGTCCATATGATACTTCAGTGGTGAATACCTGTCACTGCATTTGGCTATACCCACAGATTTTTACAACCCAACAAGTAATTTACAATCTATTCAAACTTAACTACTTAGGATATGGGAGTGTCAAAAACTGGGATACAGAATGTAACAAAGAATCTAACTGGTTCAGAAATGTATGAAAAAACTCACAGTTGGTAGTGGGACAAATGGGCTGACCTAAGTTAACTTTGGAAATGTACAGAATCTTTAGGCCAAAGACAAATTGTGCCATACATACACAGTGGACTCTATGTTCTTTCCCATGAGGGGTAGCAGCTAACAGTACTGAAACTACTATATCAGTCATCAAATGGAACAAGCACTGAATTTAATAAATGACAAATGGTGGAAGCCAGGTTTCTTACCAATGGAGTTGGATGTTACAGTCAAACAAAGGGAGAAGGTTACAATATCCATGTCATAACAGATCCGCTTGGAGATATCAGTATAAACTATCTTTAGCCTACACATAGTTCCACATGGAAATCTTTGTAATTATGTGTATATGCATAGGCTGGGATACATGCATATATTTCTATGTACTGTCAGCTGAGCATATTTAGCTCCCACATGTAAGTTTTTAATACCATTCTCTAATAAAAAGGAACAAGGGCTCTTTGAAGAAAGGGCTGATGGTAGGACTGAGACAGTAAATATATGAAGCAGGATAATCTTAAAATATCAGAAAGTAAAGAAGTACCAAAATTTTTTAAACCCACAAAAGAAAAAATATGTAAAATGAAAACAAGAGCAAATGGAAGAAGCTCTCAACAGCCAAAGCAAGAATGAACTAAGCAGTCTAATAATGTAGTGCTGGATTATAACCAAAAGTTTACAATAATTATTCACGTGTCCAAACTGGTATAAATAAATTACATAGTTTTTGATGAATGGTGTTAAATAGAAATCTCCTATGCAGAAAGCTTCTAAACAATGTGTATAGCAAGTCAGCTGTCCATCAAGGATGTGAAGCTAACCCCTCTCTCCTCAAGTGTGGCTTCTGCATTATGACTGCCTCCTACATAAGACACACAGGATGGACATGGGAAAAAATTAACCTCACTGTGGGAAAACCTGACAAACATTACCTCAGCTAGGTGACCAAAATTAAGAATATAAGGGAGAAGTTCCCTTAAGAGCCTGTCTTCTTGATATATAGTGAAGAGGAAGCACTTCACATCTGTGGTCTGCTTTTGCAAAGCCAAGTCTAACCACGACAAAACCACCAAGCAAATCCCAGCGCCCGGCAGTCTATACAATACCTGAGCAGCCCTCCTCCACGCTGTCAAGGTCATGGAAACAAGGAGAATCTGAGCAACTGTCAGAGCCCAGAAGAGACTAAACAGACATGATGACCCCATGTCCTCTGAGACCCTGGAACAAGGAAAGGTATAACAAAGGGAACGTGAATAGAGACTTCAGTTAATAGTAAAGTATCAGTATATTGTTCATTATTTGTCATGATTCTGTAGAAAATTAGACAGGAACAATTAAACGTCAAAATAAGAGAGACCTACTGTAACAAATTGGAAATCTAGAGGAAAAGGGGGATTTCTTTGTAAAAGCACATTACCAAAATGGACCCTAAATGAAGGAAAACACAAAAAGGCCAATTAACCACTGAGGAAACTCTTCCCCTACTGGCTATCCTATCACTGTTCCAGGCTTTCCCTCTCCCGGGACAGGGAAGGAGCAGGGACAGAGTTGTTTGCCAGCTCCCCTAGTTTATGACCCCAACCAGTGTCTTCACCTACCCCAGCCATGCCTACCCAGTGAGGACACCTGAGGAAGGGTCAGGGATTATTGACTCAGATGTATCAACCAGGACTTTTTCTTTTACCAGTGACTGGACACACTTACGGAAATAAAATAAATTAGTATTTATTGTAAGGGTAGAAATACGTTAATACTTACAAGTGGCAAGTTGAAGAATGGGTTTGGACCTAGCAGGTCCACGGGCTCACACTGTCTCAGTGTGACCTTGTTTCTCTCCAAACCTTTGTCCCGCTCAGTGCCTTTGGGGGACCCCATTCATAGGCACAGGCTCTCTCACTGCACTTGGGCCAACAGCAGTTCTAGGCTGACAACCACTCACCATCCATTTTCCGAGAAAGAGTTTCTCCTTTTCTTGGATTCCAAGAAAGTCATGGTTTTAAATGCCTTTGATCTGGCTTGGGTTGCATTCTTATCCTTGACCGATCACCAGAAGATGGAAAATGGGACTGGCTAGATGTGGGTTGTAAACCCATCTTCGAGCTGGGTGGAATATCGGGCCATCCTTCTGCAAATCTTTGGACTGGAAGCAGGTGACATGTAATTCCCAAAGGAAAACTGAGGCACTTGGGCCTGAGAATAGATGCTGGCTGGGAGGAAGCAACAGATTCTATGTCAATGACAGCTCACTGCACAGCACAGAATCTGACACAAAAGGAAGAAAGGGGTTCACTTAGGGTCCTGCAGCCCACTTAGGGGCTGCAGCGACTCACCCAGTGCTCTTACTGTCCCTCCCAAGACTGCAAAAAGTTCTTTCACTTGCTGAAAAGTCAGGATCATTGGTGGTGGTAAACTCAAGTCTCTTTCCTTGGGCATCAGGTCCTCACATCTCAGAGGCTGGCCCAGAACAGCCCATGTGTCCTGAGAAGACACACAGACCTCATTCCTGCCCCTGAGAGGTGGGAGCCCTGAGTTATGCCATCTCCCTGGCCATATTAATTGCCCATCCCTGAAAAACAATACTGCTCCTTTTCCAGTTTCTTCTCTCTCCTTTACTAAGAGGAAGAAACCAAATGCTAAGGTGGTAAGGACACTTGAGCAATGAAGTAACGGGAGGCTCGAGAATTATTCCATGCCATGGAACCCATAATTGGCAGGCTTTCCAGAGGCCACATGGATGCATATGGCTCTCCAAGACAATGGCAGTGGCAGTGTAAACCTCACACTGGGAGGTCCAGTTGCTCCCATATCTTTGATTCTTAATGAATATGCATGTCAAAAGTTTCTAACGACTGAAAGGAACAGAGGATTGCAGGGCCACTGGTCTGCTGCATGGGTGTTGCGTCAGGGCCACACTCCAATGTCTAGAGGATTACTCCCTCGCTTGGCAGCCTATGAGGCCGTGAGCGGGAGGCCTTTTTCTCAGCCACGTGCATGTTGGTGGTTGAAACTTCTCAAAGGAATGTCTACACTGCCCAGGTAGCTCTTGCACTTGCCCAGCATCATGGTCAGCTCCATAGCTGTACATGAGGGCATGACAATGCCCAGGCTGGACTGAGCTAGAGGACCACAGATGCCTGCCTGGATAGTCAGAGGTCGAGGGATGTCCTGCCTGAGACTTGATCATCTATGCATGCCCACTCAGATGGGACAAAGGATGCCTCCAGTGCCAGGAGGGCCCCAGCAGCCCTCAAGAAGGCAGCATCTGGGGGCTGGCAGGTCACTGCACCCAGTCCTGTATAAATCCACACATGTCCACTGAGTGCCCTCCTGTCTGGGCTGTGCTGGAACCTGGGGCTGCCCAGGCAGAGTAGGGCCAGCATCACCCTTCCCAGGTAGGAGGGCAGAAGGAAACCATGCATGACTTCTGACATCCTCCCCAATCCTTGACAGAGGTCGAGTTGGATAAGAAACAGTCCTAGACAAGAACAGACAGTTCATTCTTCTCTCAGAGCCCAGGACTGGGGGAAGGGAGGCCAGAAAAACAGTTATTGACCTCAGCTCCCTGACTCCTGTTTGACCCTGGGCAAGTCCTACCCATTCTGGAGGCTTCACAGAGAAGGAGAGGGGAGGACAATGAGGGCCAATTGTGCTTAAACCTAACTCTAACCTTTACCCTAAGAACCCTAACCTCTAACTGTAACCCCCTAACAACCCTAGCGCCAGACCCCTAGACCCTCATCACTGACCCCTAAACTCTAATCCCTGACCCTTTAACCACAACCCTCTACCATGACTCTCCAACGATGACCCATAACCCTAAACCGTGACCGCTGAACCCTCACACTGACTCAGCCCCAGGCCTAAAACCTGGCCTAGTGGGCGCCGAGGGATGACTGAATGAACTCTCAAATAAACCGAGGAATTAAATCTTCCCGACCATGAATTTAGCAATGGTTTCTTAGATTTGACAGTAAAGCATAAGAAATGAAAGAAAAAAATAGATAAATTGGATTTCCTCAAAATTACAAACCTTTGTGCATCAAAAGAGGCTATCCAGAAAGTAAAAAGACAGCCCACAGAATGGAAGACAATATGGGCACATTATATCTCTCATAAGACTCTTTACCTAGAACGTACCCAGGACTTTTCCAACTCATCAACAAAAAGACAAACAATACAATTTTTGAAACAGACAAATAACTTGCATGGACTGCTCTCCAGGCAAGACATACAAATGGTCAACAAGGACATGAAAAGATGTCAAATGTCAAGAGTCATGATGAAAATGCAAATTAAGGCCACAGTGTGATGCCCCTTCACACACACTAGAATAAAAATTAAATTTTAAATAAATTTTAAAATATGTAAATAAAAATAACAAACGTTGGCAACAATGCAGAGAAATTGGAACTCTTAAAAGTTACTTATGGAGATGTACAATGGTGCAGTCTATGTGTACAAACCTTTAGCATTTACTCAAAAATATAAAATATAATTACCATGTGGTTCAACAACTCCACTCCTAGATATATAACAAAAAAATGGAAAACAGGCATTCAAACAAAAACTTGTACACCAGTTATTCATAGCAGCACTGTTCACAATAGCCCAGGGTAGGAAAGATTTAAATGTCCATCAGCAGGTAAACGGATAAGCAAAATAAGGTAGATCCATAAGCTGCATTATTCTGTCATATAAAGGAATACAGTAAAATTATACAGCCGCTGTGGAAAACTGTATGGTGGCTCCTCAAAAACATGGAAAATGTATGATCCCTTGATTCCACTCCGGGGTGTACACCCAGAATATTAGAAAGCAAGGACTGGAACAGATATCTGTACCCCATATTCATAGCAACATTATTCACAATAGCCAAAAGGTGGAAGCAACACAACACATTCTTCAACAGATGAATGGATAAGTACAGTGTAGTATATACGCAATGGAATACGATTCAACCTTTAAAACTAAGGTAATTCTCACACATGCTACAATGTGGATGAACCCTGAAGTCATTATGCTAAGTGAAACCAGCCAGACACAAAAAGGACAAACGTTCTATGATTCCACTAGTATGAGGTATCCAGATAAGTCAAATCCAAAGACAAAGTAGAATAAGGTTGCCAGGGGTTGAGGTGAGTTAGTGTTTAATGGCTACGGTTTCACATGGGGAAAATAAAGTTCTGGAGATGGATGGTGAGGATATTTTTACAACAATGTGAATGTACTTAAGGCCATAGAACTCTATACTTACAAATGGTTTAAATGGGGCTTTCCTCGTGGCACAGTGGTTAAGAATCCGCCTGCCAATTGCAGGACACACGGGTTCAAGCGCTGGTCCTGGAAGATCCTGCATGCCGCAGAGCAACTAAGCTCGTGAGCCACAGCTATTGAGCCCTCGTGCCACAGCTACTGAAACCCGTGCGCCTAGAGCCCGTGCTCCGTAACGAGAGAAGCCACCGCAATGAGGAGCCTGCACACGGCAATGAAGAGTAGCCCCCGCTGGCCGCAACTAGAGAAAGCCTGCGTGTAGCCAAAGAATAGAAAATAATTTTTTTAAAAAGCTTTTAAAAAATGGTTTAAATGGCAAATGTTATGTGTTTTTAATCACAATGGAAAAAATGAATGAAATAATGATCAATGTTACAGTGCGGATAAACAGTGAAAACATCCTAAGTGAAAGAAGCCATACAGAAAAACCACCCAGATCATGCTCATCTTGTACACTTTCAATCCAGCAAGGTTTTTAAAGTGAGGAAAAGCCCTAGTGATGGTTCCAAGAAGAGAAAACTGGATTCGAATAGCAAACTACATTTCCA
Organism: Tursiops truncatus; assembly: GCF_011762595.2. Taxonomy (NCBI): domain Eukaryota; kingdom Metazoa; phylum Chordata; class Mammalia; order Artiodactyla; family Delphinidae; genus Tursiops; species Tursiops truncatus. The sequence continues at coordinate 28,898 of NW_022983276.1, read as the reverse complement.
CAAAGCTGGGGCAGCTGGTGAAAGTTGAAGTGGGTCCGTGGATGGGATTATAATGTGGAAACCTTAATTATTCCTCACTTTGGGGTTATGTGCTGGCTCCCTGGGAGAGTGGCCCTCCCACTCTCACAGGGTAAAACAAACTGGAGTATTTTGTGAAGATGGAAAACTTTATACTGCTATTTAAAGTCTTTTATACACTTGAAATTTACTAGAAAATAAAGTACTTATCAAAACAACCACGTCATACCATGCCAGAAATACAGACATCAAACTCTGTTATAGAGGCCAAGCCCTACCCAGATCCAGTTCACCCACAGTGGGGATGCTAATCACCCTTGTAGGAGTCCACATACTACAAGAGGCACCATGGGAAGATTATATTCGGAGCCACTATGTCTTGGGTGCTGTGGATGACCTGGATGTAGATGAAACAGTGGGATTTCTGAATTCTAGTTCTCCACATTCAACCACCAAAAAACTGTTACAACTAAAAAATGAATTCAGTAAAGCTGCAGGATACAAAAAAAAAAAAGAGAGAGAAATCAATGCACAAAAATCATTTGTGATTCTATACACTGATAATGAACCATCAGAAAAAGAATTTTAAAGAAATCCCACTTACAGTTGCATCCAAAAAGATAGCTAGGAGTAAATTTAACCAAGGACATGAAGGACCGGCACACTGAAAACTGGGAGACACTGATAGAGGACACTGAACAGACGAAAATAAATGGAGGGGCTTCCCTGGTGGCGCAGTGGTTGAGAGTCTGCCTGCCGATGCAGGGGACGTGGATTCTTGCCCCGGTCCGGGAAGAACCCACATGCCGTGGGGCGGCTGGGCCCGTGAGCCTTGGCTGCTGAGCCTGCGCTCTGCAACGGCAGAGGCCACAACAGTGAGAGGCCCACATACCGCAAAAAACCAAAACAAAACAAGGGCTTCCCTGGTGGCGCAGTGGTTGAGAGTCCGCCTGCCGATGCAGGGGACACGGGTTCGTGCCCCTGTCTGGGAGGAACCCACATGCCGCGGAGTGGCTGGGCCTGTGAGCCATGGCCACTGGGCCTGTGCTTCCGGAGCCTGTGCTCCGCAACCGGAGAGGCCACAACGATGAGAGTCCCGCATACCGCAAAAAAAAAAAAAAAAAGAAAAAGAAAAAGAATACTGTGAACATATGCATTCTATGGTGGGAATTCCCTGGCTGTCCATGAGTTGGGACTCTGTGCTCCCACTGCAGGGGGCGCGGGTTCGATCCCGGGTTGGGGAACTAAGATCACGCACCCTGCATGCTACATGGTGTGACCCAAATTTTTGTTTAATTTAAAACAAATATGCAGTCTAGCCAAATTAATGTACACATTCAATGCAATCCTTACCAAAAGTCCAATGACATTTTACATAGAAACAGAACAAATAATCTTAAGTTGTGTGTGGAACCACAAAGGACCCAGAAGAGCCAAAACGACCCTGAGGAAGGAGAACGGGCTGGAGGCGTCTCCCTCCCGGATTTCACACTACATTACGAAGCTACAGTCCCCAAAAAGTGTGGAATGGGCACAAAAACAGGCACACAGACCAGAGGAACAGAGCAGAGAACCCAGGAATCAACCTACAGGTATGTGGTCAGTTAATTCACAAGAAAGGAGCCAAGAACATACACCAGGGAAAGGACAGTCCCCTCAATAAATGGTGCTGGGAAAACCAGACGCCACACGCCAAAGAACAACACTGCACTCTGTCTACACCACACACAAAAGGGGCCAAAAACCCAGTTTTCCACATCAAGCCCTTCCTCTCCTGGGTCCTCTGAAGACATACACCCTCAGCGGTCAGCCACGCACAGGAACCTTCTGCCCACTTTTCCTCACCTTCTCCCTCAGCAGCATCACCTCCCGGCAGGTCCTGAGGAGACCAGGCTCCTGTCAGCATGAACTGGACCCCACAGTGTCCCAAAGCTGAAGGCCCAGCGGGTCCTGAGGAGACCCGGCTTCTGTTAGTGTGGACCCGACCCCGGCTTGTTCCGAAGCCCGGCCATCAGCGTGGACTCAGCCCCACGTGTTCCAGAAGCCAAAGCCCCAGCAGGTCCTGAGGAGACAGGGCTCCTCTCAGCATGAACATGAACAGCATGATCTGAACAGACATTCCACCAAAAAAGATATACAGATAGTAAAAGTCATACAGAAACAAGCTCAAGGGCTTCTCTGGTTGGCGCAGTGGTTGAGAGTCCACCTGCCGATGCGGGGGGCACGGGTTCTTGCCCTGGTCCGGGAAGATTCCACGTGCCGCGGAGCAGCTGGTTCCGTGAGCCATGGCCGCTGAGCTTGCGTGTCCAGAGCCTGTGTTCTGCAACGGGAGATGCCACAACAGTGAGAGGACCGCGTACCGCAAAAAAAAAAAAAAAAAAAAAAAAGAAAAAGAAACAAGCTCAACATCATATACCATTAGGGAATTACAAATTAAAATCATGAGCTATCACAGCACACCTATTAGGACTGCTAAGCTCCAAAAATATGACAATACCAATTGCTAGAGGGTGAGGAACAAAAGGAACTCTCTCTCATACCTGGGGGGATGCATGTGCAGCCACTTTGTAAGACAATTTGGCAGTTTTTTCCAAAGCTAAACAAGTCTCATGTTGGGATCCAACAATCACACTTGCAGTATTTAGGCAACTGCTTTGAAAATCTGTGTCCAAATGAAAAGAAGGATGCAATTATGAAGAGCAGCACTTCCATAATGGCTAAAAACTTGAAGAAATCAGGATATCCTTCAAAAGATGAATGCATAAGCAAATTGGGGTACATTCATGTCAACGCGAGTAAAATATGCCACCCCAAAATATGTCTCTCTGGCATAAGGATTATTGGTCTGCTTTAAAAAAAAGGGCTTCCCTGATGGCTAAGTGGTTAAGAGTCCACCTGCCGATTCAGGGGACACAGGTTCGAGCCCTGGTCCGGGAAGATCCCACATGCCGCAGATCAACTAAGCCTGTGAGCCACAACTACTGAGCCTGCGCTCAAGAGCCCGCGAGCCACAACTACTGAGCCTGTGTGCCACAACTACTGAAGCCCACACGCCTAGAGCCTGTGCTCCGTGACAAGAAAAGCCACCACAATGAGAAGTCCGCACACCGCAATGAAGAGTAGCCCCTGCTCGCCACAACCAGAGAAAAGCCTGCACGCGGCAATGGAGACCCAATGCAGCCAAAAATAATACATTTTTAAAAAAATCTCAGAAAACTGAGATTGCCGTTTTATGAAGGACATTTACAACAGAGAAATCTCCATTTATAAGGGTATGTCCCTCTTTGCACCCAAAATGGAAGGATAATTAAATATTAGGTAACTCTTTTCAATGGGGAAGTCCTGACTTAAATGTGCAAACAGTCATACCCTTGTTTACTGTGCTTTGCATGATAACCTGCCATAACTGGCCTTCCCCCCTTCCCCAGCATCTTTCTTCTGTTTTTAGCTGAAGACAGTATTTAAGGGGATGGTTTTGGTCATTTCAGGGCGTGACTCAGTTTTCCGTGGTATCCCCCCTGTATTCAGAAGGTATACATGTTATTAAACTTCGGCTTTTCTCCTGGTAATTTATTACAGGGGCATATTATTAAACTTCGGCTTTTCTCCTGGTAATTTATTACAAGGGCGGGGGGAGGGCCTCAACCAAGAACCTAGAAAAGTAGAGGGAAAATTGTTTTTCCTCCCATACACGTGCAGTGGAATACTACTCAGCAGAAAAGAAGGCACAACCAACCTATGGAAAGACACTGATATATCTTCAGTATATACTGCTAAGTGAAAAACTTCAGTCTGCGGAGGCTGCACACAGTATGACCCCATTGATGACATTCCGGGAAAGGCAAAGCTACGTAGACGATAAGCAGATCATGGGGTGGGGTGTCTGAAGTAGTCCACGTGATACTCTAGGGTGGATACCTGTCACTATGCATTTGTCTAAGCCCACAGATGTGCATAGCCCAAGGGGCCAATCATAATCTATTCAAATTTAGTTATTTAGGATGTAGGAATGTTGCAGGATGGAATACATAATGTCACAGAATCTAACTGTATTAGAAATATATGGAAGCAACTCACTGTAGGGGATGGGATAAAAGGTGGTGACCTAAGTCACCTTTGGAAATGAATGGAATCTGTAGACTAAAGACAAAATGGACCGTATATAAACAGTGGGCTTTATTCTATGAAGTTCTTTCCAGGGTGTAGTAGCTAACAATTCTGAAACCTCTGCACATGTAACCTGGAAAGGAGCAATGCACAGATAAATGGCAGATGGTGGGAGCCAGGGAGCCAGCCACAGCCTTGCTGTGGGAGTGGGAAGTTACAGATAAGCAAGGGGAGAGCCTTTGCCCTCGTATTACTGGATCTGGGCTTCCAGGGAGGATGCTGACTGGCCGGGGGAAACACACAGATCTTCACGCTGGGAAGACCCTGCAGGCACAGGAAGTTCACGCCCCATCTTTCCACCCATACCTGCTGGAAACACTCAGCCCTCCATAATCAGTCAATTGCAGCATTTAAGACATTCTCACCCCCAGGCAGATAAAGGAGCGTGAGGGTCTTGCTTACCCCTAAACTGTCCCAGAATCCAGGCCCTGGGTGTGGAGCCAGATTGGGGGTTCCTGGGCCTCTGACCAGCAGGTGAGAGAAGGGAGGAAGACCGGTCCTGAGGACAGAGGTTCCCTCAAGTCTGTGAGCCCAGGAGCCCCGATGGGGCTCATTCCCAGTGCGCACATGGGCGGGGCCTGCAGTGGTTCTCTTCCCCCTGGGCCCTTTGATGAAGCCATGGCAGCACTGGGCCCTGACGTCTCCTGGCGGTGTCTCAAACTCTTACACAGCAGTTTTACAAAGGAACAGGAGAATGGAGCTGAGCCCCTGACGGCCACTCCTTTGTGGCTCTGAGTTGCTTCCACCAGGACCGCAGTCACCTGCACATAGTCCGCTGTGACCTACCTGCCCCCACTGGCCTTTCCTCTCCCTCCCTGTGATGATTCCCGTGGCATTTCCAGCCTGGACCCCTCTCCCAGGCCAGACGTCTCTGTCCAGCCACTGCACCCCCATCTCACCTTGGGGGTTAACAGGTCCCTCAGAGGACTGGGCCCACAGCTCCCCACACCCAGAAGCAGCCCCACCTTCCCAGGTTGCCGAGCCCAGGCACCGGGTATAACCAAGCAGGACCCTATTGGGCCTTTCCAGGACAGACCCCTCCCCCACATGCTCTGCTGTAGCTCCTCTCTGAAGTACCTGGATAACAGTATCTGATACATGCTTCCTGAGTTGTTTTACAGATGCTAAAACCACCACCAAGCGGAAGAACTTAACTACTTGATGATCATGAACATGTAGCCCCGGAACTTCTAGCGCCTAGGAATTTATAATGTTAACCGCCTGTTACCTCACCATCAACCAGAGAATTGTGCACCAGCTGATCACATACCCTGCGACGCCCCTCCTTCACCTGGCCTTTCACATTGCTTTACTGAAATCCTTCAGGGAGCTTGGGGTTTTAGAGCACAAGCCACCTGGACTCCTTGTATTGGCACTTTTACAACTAAAGCTGCACTTTCCTTCACCACACCCGGTGTCAGTAGATTGGCTTTACTGCACTCGGGCAAGGGGACCCAAGTTTTGTTCGGTAACACTGGGGCCTCCCAGGCTCCTACCCTCCTTGTGCCCCAGTGACTGTCATCTGCTCCTCCAGTCTTGTTGCAGCAAAAGTAGAAATGAAATTTTCCTTCCCCTGAGAACAAGGAAAACAAAGGGAACTGTAAACAGGCTAGAGAAGAAACATAACCTGGCCTGAAAGAGTTCATCACTCCTTGTTATACTTTGTCACTAATCTGTAATAACTACATTTGTACTTTACAAAGCTAACCTCACTCCCTGACACTATGTAATTTACATTTGGCACCCATCACCCCTGACTCTGTGAGTTACATCCCCTGCCTCTCACTCCCTAACCTTATTATGTCCAGCACTTACATTCTATACGCCCCTCATAACAAATCACCCCCTTTAGCTTTTGCATTTCAGAAACGAGGTCACCGCCGATAAACCAGAGGCAAACGTATGCAATTACCAGACTGCTGGACCCCAATTACCACGCGGCCTGATGCCAGCTATGACTGTTTTGAAATAATGCAAAGAAAAGGAAGAATGCAAGACCTTCACTACTTTTATCCTCATCCTATACCCCGGACTGCGAGAGCCCCACGCATAAAATTTTCCCTGATTCTCAAGTAGAGTGGGGTGCCCAGTTCTTGTGGCGCTAGCCAGCTGTGTCTTCCCTTCTGCCTGGCAGAAACATAAAGCCATCTCTCTCTTCCTCCTAAATCCCTGTCTCCGTATTTCTGTTTGGCCTCGGGGCACAGGGAAGCCGAGATTTCGACAACAGTCTGTGGCCAGTTCCCACACTAATTCCCCTCTACGCCCACAGCTCTGGCCCAAGCCTGATCTTGTGCCTGGTTCCTTCATCAGGCCTGACAAAGCTCCCTGCCTGCACGGTGTGTCTCACATCCCACCCCAACTTGGTCTTTCTGAAGCATAAACGAGACTGACTCTCTCCCGCCTGTAATCCCCCAAATGTTTCCCCACTTTCGCTAGGGTATCTGCCGGGAGAGACATCTGCCAAGGCCCTGAGAGTCCCCGGCATCCCCACTAGGCTGCTGGCTCCTGAGTTCCCTGACAATGAGCACCTCAGCAGGCCGGGAGACACGGCAGGAAACCCCAGAACTGCTCACCTCAGGACTAGGCAGGCACTGTCACGGCCTGATCAGAGAGAGCAGAGAAGGGCTCCCCAGCTGGGACACAAACTCTGCACGAGTGGCCTCTCCTTGAGCCATTATATCAACTCGTGTGACTTGAGGGAAGGAAGGAATGAAGCACACTTGGTTCCTAAGGAGGATGGTATAGGCTCAGTCACGTCCCTCCAAATTCACATGCTGAATCCCTAACCCCCAGGACCCCAGGATGTGGCTGTATTTGGAGATGGGATTTTTAAAGAGGTGATCAAGGTAAAACTGAGGTCACCAGGGTGGATCCTAATCCAATAGGATTGATGTCCTACAAGAAGAGATTAGGACACAGATAGGCACAGGGGGAGACCATGTGAGGACCTGGGGAGAAGATGGCTGTCTAAGCACCAAGGAGAGAGGCCTCAGGAGAAGCCAGCGTGCACACACCTTGATCTCCGACAGCATCCAGGACTGGGAGATAGGTCTGTTACCCAAGCTGCCCTGTCTGTGCTATTTGTTACGGCGGTCCTGAGCAGACTCACACGCAGGGTTAACTCAGGGCTCAGACTGGACAGAGCCCACTCTCCATCCCCCTGTACGTGGGTTACAGGAACCCCAGGAACTGAGGAGGGGGTCCCTGAGGGGAGGCACAAGATAAAAGATGCTAGGCATTAACATGGCTGCATTCATGTTAAACGTGCCTGAAGTCCAATCACACGAGATGGTTTTGTCCTGTATGTACATCGGCACCTTCAGTCTGAACTGCAGATCTTTGGCTTCACCAGCTCCACTGAGAGCATTAGCTTCACCTGCTGTGGACCGTCTCCTATAGGATTTCCAGAACCACAAAGCACTGAAGCTTCACAGGACCCAATGTCTGTGGGCTACCGTCCAGGTGACCGTCACAACAGGGCTGCGCAGCTGGCCATAAGAACCCATTTCCCTTTTTCCTGTTCACAGCTACCCTGCACCTCCCAGCCTTCCCACCCCTTCCAGCTGGGACGTACTGTCTCCTGTTACCAAGGGAAACAGGTGAAGTTGGTGAGGGCCTTGGCCAGCCTGCATCCTACAATAGAGGGCATGAAGCCCAGCTGTTCACCGCACCCTGCTGGTTGGAGACCTCACCTGGAAGCAGGGAGGAGAAACAAGGGGGCCAGAGCTTGGGACCTGACACTCACCTGCCCTGGACTCTCACAAGAAGGGGACAGACACATCTTGAGCTCCAGCCCAGTTTTGGGAGACACTTTGTTCCAGCAACAAACTTTACCTTAAAACCCAAGGTACTTTACAAACCCCTCCCCAGCTGTCACAGAAAGTCAGGCTTCATCTCATCACACTTTTCTCAAACCCCAGCTCACGCTGAGACCACCTCTCAGGTGACGGTGCTTCAGAGAAGCCCCTTTAAAAGATCCCTGGAGTTCAGCTCTCCCAGCCCTGCCTTCAGTTTAAGGGAGAAGTTTCCTTGACAAACCTTCTCAGTTTCCTTGACAACCAAGCTTCACAATCTCCCAAACCCTTCTCCTTCAAACATTCCTATTCTAGGCTGGATGAGCCTAAAGAGACAGTGCTGTCATCACGTGCCAGAAACCGATTCCAAGCCCGTAGTTATTGGTTACATGATGCTATTGATGATGAAGTCCAGGAGAGCCTGCTTTCCAATATAACCATTTCTGGACTCGGCACTGGGTCCCTTTCCACGGACAGAGTGGAGTGGCTGTTTCCACGTGCCCCGTGGTAGAAGAGCTCACCTAATGCAGCCAGGACTTCATCCTTTCCAGGTGATTCCAGGGTCCTCACTCTGCCCAGACCCCACCCATGGCTGCTGTCTGTGCCAATCTATACGGGACCTTGGCAATCTCCTAAAATGAGGGTTATTTTATACCCAGGCAATGGGTTGAATGCTGGCCCCGAAAGATGTGTCCCCCCCCGGAACACGTGAACAGGACCATATCTGGGAAAAGGGTCTTTCTATATGTAGTTAAGGATCTCGAAGTGAGGTCATCTTGTGTTAGGGTGGCCCTCAATCCAATTGAGAAAGTCCTTATGAGAGACAAGAGGAGAGACACAGAGGAGAAGCCACGTGAAGACAGAGGCAGAGACGGGAGGGATGCAGCCGCAAGCCTGGGAATGCCTGGAGCCCCCAAAAGCTGGAAAAGGCAGGAAGAACCCTATCCTGGAGGCTTCGGAGAGACTTCTGTCCTGCAACACCTTGATCTCAGATGTCTGGTCTCCAGGACTGGGGGAGGATGAATTCCTGTTGTTTTGAACCACCCAGCTTGTTGTCATTTGTTACAGAAGCCACAGAATGGTCACACAGACCCTGCTCTGTAGGATCCTGGAGTGCAGGCCTCATTAAAGGCCCACAGAGGCTGGGTTACAGAACCCTTAGGGTCAGCATTGGGCCTCAGAAATACTAAAGCAGTGGCTGGACACCAGAATGTTGAGGGGTCAGTCAGAAGCTCATCCCTAAGGGTGCCGGCTGCACACGGCCTCCCCTGGTTTTTACGCCTGTACCTGTTGGGGATAAGTATTTCCATCCTGATTCATGACTTCTGATGTCACCCTTCACGTTGCTAATCAAGAACCCACTAGTTATACAGATGAAACCCTATCAGGGCACTTGCTCCAGTGGTAAACAATTCTGAAGTTGGTCAGAGGTGGGGAATCGTCTCCCATGCAGCCAGCAGCTCCCCCGCAAGTAGTGTCCTCATCGCAAGGCTGGGGGATGGTGCCAAGGCGTCTGTGAGTAAACGTGAGCTGAGCCCCAGGCCAGCTGCTGCTGAACTGTTCCCACCCTTCCCAAGTAAAACACCTGAATGTGTGCAAGGACTTGAAAGCCTAGAGGAAAGGGCTTGGAGTCACACCAGCCACAGCACGCAGGCCGAGTTGGTGCCTGCAGGCCAGCCAGGATGGTCCTGGCCCCGGGCGCTCTTCTGGAAGCTTTCCATTTCCCTGCCTGAGGTACCCCTCCTGTCCCGGCCCCCACTGCGTTTTTCCTTCCTCACCTCTGCCCGCGGAGAAATTCCAGCAGAAGGTATGGGTGACACATCCTCTCCTTTAGGAGGTGGCAGCCCGGCAACTCCTGCAGAAAGTCCAGCAGAGCCCCACTCACACTGGGCCACCAACAGAGCCGTGGCCCCTCACTCCCTCCCAGCAGCCCAGCCCCGAGACTGCTGACGGGGCAGAGAATATGGCGTCAGGCCCAGCTGCAGGGGCTCTTGCTGCCTGGAGCGGTGTTTATATTGACCTCAACGCAGGCACACCTGGGGAGGGTTGGCCGGCAAGGTCAGGCTGCCCAGGTCAGCCAATCCTCACCCCTCAGGGTCTCACAGTTGCAGTCTAGCCAAATTCTAGCTCTCACATTCCTGCCCCAGTGCACCTGGGGTCGGGGGCAGCAGACCCAGGCTCTGTTCCGGCAGAAGCCCTTTCTGTGAACAGGTCTTCCCCCACTCCCATTATCCTCACTGGAGACTCAGGAGGCCACAGCATCGGGGCACCTCCAGCACCAGGACCCCACCCTAGGGAATCTCTCAAGAGCAGGGACCAGGCCTGCAGGTGGAGGGGAGGAGGGAGCTGGCCTCTTCAGGATCCCCGGGGCTAGGAAACCTCTTACGCAGGAGGGCCTTGGACTCAGCTTAACTGCCACCCAGGGCCTCCTAACCCTCCCCTGGTAGGGGGGGCCCTTCAGATTCCAGGGCCCCAAGATCCTCCCCACCGACTTCTGACCCCAACTGCAGGGTAGGGGACCCCCTCCGCGCCTTCTTTTTTCTTGCTCCCAGAATTCCCTGAAGCTGTTATACTCAGGGCGGGATCAGGGCTGCTCCCTGCAGGGCCAGACCCTGATGTCCGGCCAGACCCCAGCTGGCAAGAAAAAGGAAGCCCCGTCTCCGCTGCTGAAAACACCAGTGTGGGACGCTTCCCGTCCACTTCACCTGGCGGGGAAACGGGCACACTGAAGTGGAGAGTGATGGGGTGGAGGTGGGAAATGCGGGTGCTCGGAGCCTGGAGAGGAGGGTTCCTGAGGGGTTGAGGTCACAGGGTGCAGGAGGGGGCCGGGAGATGGGCAGGGGGACGGGCTGTGCGTGTCCGGAGCACGTGCACCCTCGCTTGGGCCGGCCCCCTGCCCTGAAGGCTGCGTCTAGTAACACAGGGGACCCTGGAAGGGGGTTTGCTGTGTGGCTGGTTCACTAAAGCTGGGTGTCTGTGGGCACATGGGCCCGGCTGCAGTCCCGGTGAACACACTGTTCTCTCGAGAGAAATGAGGTGGACACTCAGTCCCCGGTCTGTGGATGGTCTAGTCCTCTGGGTGTCTTGTCTCTTCTTGGGGGTCACTGGGGCTTTATCCTCACTCCGTGGGGTACAGGAGGGGAGGGATGAACACACCCCGGGCTCACTGTGCCTGGGCTCCTGGGGAGGACCTCTCTGGCCCACATGTTCACAGACCTCAGTCACCCCTGCTCGACACTCCCCTCCAGAGACTCGGCAAGAGGACCTGCCCTGTGAAACGGGGCGCCTGGGTCGGGGGGCTTGTGGGTCCCTCCTCAGATGGCCACACTCAGGTCTCGGGGTGGGTGCGGTGGCCTGTGACCACTCGCCAAGTCACCACGCTGCTGCGGCTCCTTTCTGGGGCCTGAGATGCCCCAGGAGTGGCTGGGGGAGTGGGGGAGGTTGCTGTGATGGGGAAGTGTGGGACAGGGGTCCTGGGCCCTGGGTCCCTCACCGAGGAGGAGAGGGGGTCATGCCCAGAGCGGGGGAGGCCGGTGACGGTCCTGGGTGTCAGCAAGCACAGCGCCACGCCCCGCAGGCCGGGTGTGGGATTCCTGTGGCCCCGGCACAGAACACCAGATGGGGGCGGGGTTGGGACAGGGGACGCTTCCTCTCAGGCCTGGAGGCCAAGGTCAAGGTGCTGGGGGCCCACTCCTCCACGGCTTCTTGGGTCAGTCAGTCCCAGGCCACTCCCAGCCCCGTCTCCATCTCTGCCATGACATCGCCTTCTCCCCCGTGTGTCTGGGTCCAAATGCCCCCCATGAGGACACCCGCACACTGGTCAGTGACCGCAGCTCACCCCGGGCAGCTCTGTGGTGGCCCATCTGCACACAAAGTCCCATACTGAGGTCCTGGGGAGTCCGTCTTCCGGGGCCTCTTGAGGTGACAATCCTCGTGGTCGACACAGCTCGTGGGGGTGTGTGGGTCCCCCAGGCAGGAATCCAGGAGCCTCATGGAGCACGGGGTGTCCTGAATCAGGGAGGACGGACGGACGGGCAGAGGGGGGAGGGAAGCCGAGGGGCGGTCAGCCCTGCCCTCCAAGGACGGGGAGAGTCTCTAGAGGGCCGGGCCGGAGCTGGCGAGGGGACGCGGTGGTCAGAGGCGGGTGGCCTGGGCTGCAACGTCAGGGTTGCTTAGGGCAACCATAACCCAGTCCCAGCCCTAATGCTGACCCTTCAAAGCACCAACACCAAGCCACATCTAATCAAGTCACACAAATACATCATGAGAAAGAAAAGTACACCAGTATACCTTAGAAATATGAACGCAAGAATCCTCCACAAAATTAGAACAACATGGAGCCAACAGAACATTAAATGGATGATGTCATAAGCAAGTATCTCTACACTGGAAATGTCAGGTTGTTCAACATATTAAACCTAAGCAATGTACTGAAGAACTATAAAGAAGTGAAGTCAAAGCACATGATCCTATCAATTATTGCAGGAAAAGCTATAATCAAAATCCAGTGCTATTTCATGATACAAGCACTCAAGAAAGTAGGAATAAAAGGAAGTTTGTTCAATATGAAAAAGAGTAGTATACAAAGCCACAGCAAACACCATGCTCAATGTTAAAAACTGAAAGATTCACTCCTGAAAATAGGAACAACGCCAGGAAGCTGGCCTCCACCACTGATAATAGTGTACTGGAAGTTCTACCCAGAGTTTTGAGGGAAGAAACCAAAGGCATCCATATGTGAATGGAAAAATTAAAACTGTGTCTATTCACAGAACACAGATCACACCATCTTAAATATAAAACTTCCTATAACAACAAAAATTATTTGACTAATCAGTAATTCAGCAAAGTTATAGAAAAAATATCAATTCACAAAAATCTATCTTATACATATATACTAGCAATAAACAATCTGAAAAAGAACTTATGAAAACAATTCCATTTTAAATAATCTCAACATTAATATTTAGGAATATATTTAATCAAGATACAGGACTTGCTTTTCTGTATGTAAAGCTGTCTGTACGTTTGAAATTACTGGAAAGTCAAGTACTTTTCAAAACACCATGTCAAAACCATGCCAGAAAGGCAGAGGAAACATCCAACTTCCATACAGAGGCCAAGCCTTACCCAGATCCAGTTCACCCCAAGTCCACATGTCATTTAGAGGCACTGTGGAAAGAATTATTAGGACTTCCCAATATAAAGGACTTCCCTTTCTTCCCTGTTGTGCGTGACCTGGATGTGGTAGAAACAGTGGGATTTTGGAAGTTCAATTTTCCACACCATTCCACCAAAAAAACCTGTTAGAAATAATAAATGAATTCAGTAAAGACGGAAAATCAGTACACACAGCTCAACTGCATTTCTAAACACTAATAATGAACCATCAGAAAGAGAAAAAAAAACCCTATTTACAACCGCATCAAAAAGAACAAAATACCAAGGAATAAATTTAACCGAGGATGTGAAAGACCTGAAAACTTTAAGACACTCATGAAGACACTGAAGAAGACACAAGTCGGTGGAAAGACTCCCCGTGCTCATGGAAAGCAAGAATTACTGATGCTAAAATGTCCATTCTACCCAAAGCGGTGCACACAGGGAAGGCAGGCCGTCCTGAAATTCCAATGGTGTTTTTCACAGAAATGGAGCAAATCCTCCTGAGATGTGTGTGGAGCCACAAAGGACCCCGAAGAGCCAAGGCGACCCTGAGAAAGGAGAACGGGCCGCAGGCATCTCCCTCCCTGACTTCACACTTCATCACGAAGCTACAGTCCCCAAAACAGTGTGGAACAGGCTCAAAACAGGCGCACAGACTAGAGGGACAGGACTGAGAGCCCAGTACCCACCCCGCACGGTGGGGGAGGAAGGGGCCGTTAAGTTACGACAAGGGGGCCAAGGACACACTAAGCGGAAGGGCAACCCCAGGTTAAACGGGCGGGGAAGACTGCACACCCTGTAACCCACGCGGCTCCACCGCACACCAGCCTGACCAAACACCCAGCTTTGCACATCAAGGCCTTCCCGGGTCGCATGAAGACGGACCCCCGCAGCCGTCAGTCGCCCCCAGGAAGCTTCTCCCCACTGTTCCTCACTGTCTCCTCACCTGTTCCTCCGGCGTCGCCTGCGTCCTCAGGAAACCCAGCTCCCGCCAGCGTGGACGCAGCCCCACGTTGTCCTGAAGCCGAAACCACAGCGAGTCCTTGAGGAGACCGAGCGCCCGTCAGCAGCCACAACACGGCGGTGCCTGAGGAGACACAACTCCCCTCAGCTGCGTTCAGAGCAGGGTCCGCAGGGAACGAGCATGCGCTGTGGGTCACAGAGGCGGGATCAGCGCCACCCTGTGGTCGGTGCGGGAAGTGCAGGCCGCCCCTCCCTCACGGGTCACTGGAGACAGAGACCCTGCTGGCAGAACTGCTGAACCCATTAAATTGTGGAAATCAAACAAATGAAGACAATATCCCATAGCTTCTCTAAAGTAGTCAATGAACAATGAATTGGAAACCAGATGGAATAAAATGAATGTAGACACAAGCTTTACAACTTACACCAAATTCACTCAAAATGATTCAGAGACAAGTTTGAAATGCAAAACTATTCAAAATTATAGGAGAACACATAAAAGAAAATTGATATGAGCTTGGGCTTGGTCATGTCCATCACAAGCTTTGTGGTTTTAACACACAACACAAAAAAGGAGTCCAGAAAGAAAAACAAGGGATTCTGTGGACTTTATCAAATTAAAGATTTCTACTTTGTGAAAAACCTCATTCAGAAAATCAAAAGACAACACACACTGGGGGAAAAAAAACTGCAAACATATCTAATAAAGAATTTGTCTCAAAATATACAAAGAACTACAACACAACCGCATTAAAAATAGCAAGCTCTAAATAGACACCTGGTCAAAGAAGGTACAGAGATAGTATACAAAACTCTGCCCAGGACTGTGGGGCAGAGAAACAGTGGTCCAGTTCAACTCCCTGAGTCATGTGTGACCCAGGTCTAGTCCTGTCCTTCCTGGAGACCTCAGAGTGATGGGGAGGGAGGAAGGGGAAGAGGGTGGATTCTGCTTAAACCTAACTCTAACCCCCACCACTCTCACCACTTTCATTCAACATGGTCTAGGAAGTCCTAGACATAGTAATTACATGAGAAAAAGAAATAAAAGGAATCCAATGGCAGAGGAAAAAGTAAAACTGTCACTGTTTGTAGATGAGATGATGCTTTATATTTCATTTATTTATTCATTCATTTATTTATTCTGGTTTCGCTGGGTCTTAGTTGTGGCAGGTGAGCTCCTTAGTTGCGGCAGGCAGGCTCCTTAGTTGTGGCATGCATGTGGGATCTAGTTCCCTGACCAGGGATCGAACCCAGGCCGCCTCCATTGGGAGCGCGGAGTATTAACCTCTGGACCACTGGGGAAGTCCCGACATGATGTTTTATTTAGAAAATCCTTAAGATGACCCCCCAAAACAAACAGAATTCATTGGAAAATTCAGGTAAGTTGCAGGATACAAAATTAACCTATAGAAATCAGTTGCATCTCTATCCACTGGCAACAAACTCTCAGAATGAGAAATTAAGAAAACAAACCCATTGACAATGGTATTAACAAAAATGAAATACCTACGAATACATCTAACCCAGGAGGTAAAAGACCTGTACTCAGAAAACTGGAAGACACTGATGAAAGAAATTGGAGATGACACAGACAAATGGACAGATATAATGTGTTCATGGACTGGAAGAATTCATATTGTTAAAATGATTCCACACCCCAGAGCAATCTAGAGATTTGATGCCATTCTTATCAAAATACCAATGGAATTTTATGAGAACTAGAACAAAGAATTATAATATGTGTAAGGAAACAGAAAAGAACCTGAGTAGTCAATACGATCTCAAGAAAGAAGCACAAACTTGGACATATCACACTCCCTGTTTCAAACTATACTACATATGTAGAATAATCAAGACAGTATGGTATCAGAACAAAAGAAATACACATAGATCCACGAAACAGAATTGAGAGCCCCAAAATAAACATAGGCATATATGGTCAATTCATCTATGACAACGGAGGTGAGACTATACAATGGGGAAAAGATAGCCTCTTCAATGAATGGTGGTGGGAAAACTGGACAACTACATGCACAAGAATCAAACTGGAATCCTTTCTTATACCACCTACACAAGCAACCTCAAAATGAATCAAATACTTCAATGTAAGACCTGAAGCCATAAGGCTCCTCGAGGAAAACATAAGCAGTCTGGTCTTTGACATCCATCTTAGCAATATTTTCTGGATGTGTCTCCCCAAGCAAGGGGAACAAAAGCAGAATAAACCAATGGGACTCCATCTAACTTTAAAGGTTTTCAATGTCAAAGGAAACCATCCACAAAGTGAAGAGGCAGCCTACCGAATGTGAGAAAATAGTTGCAAACAATATGTCTGAAAAGGGGTTCATATCCAAAATAGATGAAGAACTCACACAACTGAACCTTCAAAAAGCAAAAACCCAATTAAAACTTGGGACCGAACATTTTTGCAAAGAGTACGTACAGATGGCCAAGAGACATAAAAAAAGATGACCAATATCACTTATCATCAGGGAAACGCACATCAAAAGAACAATGAGATTATCACCTCACACCTGAAAATTTGGCTATCGTCCAAAAGACAACAAATAACAAGCCTTGGCGAGGATGAGGAGAACCCTCATGCATTCTCTTGGGAATGTTCATTGGTGCAGCCACTATGGAGAATAGTACAGAGGTTCCTCAAGGAATTAAAAATAGAACTACCATATGATGCAGGAATTACACTTGGGGGTATCCTTCTGAAGGAAACAAAAACACGAATTCAAGAAGATATACACAAGGAGATCAGCTCAGTGCTTTGTGACCACATAGAGGGGTGGGATAGGGAGGGTGGGAGGGAGGGAGATGCAAGAGGGAAGAGATATGGGAACATATGTATATATATAACTGATTCACTTTGTTATAAAGCAGAAACTAACACACCACTGTAAAGCAATTATACTCCAATAAAGATTTAGGAAAAAAAGAAAAAAGAAAACAAAAAATACATGAATGCATCTAAATCACATCTACAATGGACACTTAGGTTTATCTTGTATGTCTGAACCACAGTTATTCCTTTTTGACAGTAAAATGCATTCCCCCTCCTCAATGCCAAAGCAGATGTACAATTCGTATCCAGAAGACCACAAAACAGGCCAATTTGGTCAGTAAAATTTAAGTTAAACCATGTATAAGCCAGAGTGACTTCCTCACACCTCAATATGTGAAGAGTTTTTTTTCCCTTTTGATTACAAGTCTTTCAATAGAAAGCATTGATGATCAAAATGTCAATCCCTCAGTGCCAGAATGATTCAGCTGTTTGGCCCAGGTGTAGATCACGTCCCTCAGCGCTAGGCCTCCTTTATATTTGCCTAGTTAACCCACATTGGGGGAATACTGATCAGGTATCGTGAACATGCTCAGAGGAATGTTAATGAGAAAACGCTTTATATAGGTCATACATTTTATTATTCATACCCAATTGTCACACAAGCATTGCACGTGTGCTTTTAGCAGTAGACCTAAAGCAAACAGTGATACATCATGAGTAGTTACATTCTCATAACTTCACTAGGTAATTTTCCTTTCCTCTTAAACATCAGGGCAAAATGAAGCCAACACAGTAACTTTCATAAATACACACTTCCATACAGAGGTGTCATTTATCCAATTGCTCCAAGTCCTAAGTAGCTTGAGGGGAAGGACTTCCCTGTGTCTGGAAAACACAGATCAAAGCCAGTAACAAAAAAAACCAAAAACATTATAACCATATTCACCAGTTCACTCAATAACCAATCCTTCTGTTAACTTTTTATGAAGCCATCCGATTCTCCATTAAGATTTTTCATTTCTTACCCAGTTTGGCATTATGATATGAAATTTATCAGAGACTTGTGCTTGCCAAAAGGTCCTTCACATAGATCTTCTTGAAGATGGAGCACTTTTGCAAAGTGTTAGAGCACAACAGTAACTATCTATAAATCACATAAAGACTTAAAAGTTCATGGTTAAACATCTGACCACAATGTAAATGACAAAAGAAACCATTAATGCTGTTACATACAACATTTAAAAATAACTAGAATTATGACCGATAAAATTTTACCAGGACATACTAGCTTTTTAGGAATTCCATGTAATTTAACATACTAATCAAACATTTCTCTCTGAGATGGCTCAAGGACCTTCGAAAGCAGCTCAAAGTTAGCTGGAGATCAAAAGTACTGTTAGAATTGGCCAAACAACACTTATTCACTGAACCAAAGTAAAGAGATTTCAAACAAAAATACAGATGACAGACAGGCAAAGGAACTCACAAGCTGTTCACAATCAAAAGCAGCATTCCAAGGAAACTTTGGAGGGAGAATCCAAATCCAGGCTTGCCCTAACCCACTTCCAACAAAATCCATCTTAGAAAATCCTGGCCATGCACAACTCTTTCCTCAGTGTTCCCTTTTCACAAATGTTCATCACCTTCTGTATCCATCTTATGTTGCCCCTTATTTTTTTCCACATTCAGACACAACCAGCTCTACTACAAAGTGACTTTCTTTTCTCTTTGTACCATCAGCCTGTTACCTAGCTGCTCACTTTCTTTATTACGTAGCTTAATAAATGTTTGAACATATGGAATTTCTTTTGTCTTTCTCTTCCTGTGACAAAATAACTCTAGCTGAAGGATGGTATAGTCATTTAGGCTCCCACTCAAAGACCACCATTCCTCATTTTTCAAGAATGTATCCATACATTGGCCAGACAAAATTACAATAGAATTGCATTCTTTTCTTAGTCTTAGGTTTACAACTATAGGTTGACCAGTCTGCCAGGATTTTGCCCACTGGCTATCACATGGAACTGAAGAAGAAGCACTTCTTATGCTTGAACCATAGAACACTCACACATGGACTAAAAACAAAACAAAATCCTAAACACCAACGGAAGCCTCAAACCAAAGGAACCAGAAACCAAACAGAAACCAAAAACCAAACAGCTCAAGACTCAAATCATCTTCCAAGTCTCAACTTAGCCTGTGACCTCTGTCCAAGTGTTGCACCTTCCAAATGAGATTTCCTGGAATGAAAAGTCACCCAAATGGGAACCAAGGGTACCCCAAATTCACAGGGTTAAAAGGACCTCAGACTGCATGCCAGGGGAGTTACCACACGCTGGCTGAGGTGCTGCAACCTCCCAAATGCTATTTTTCTGGTTCCCCAAAATAATCCCTTGGAGTAAGACATTCAGGGCAGCCCAGGCAGGAGGAAGAGAGGAACGTCCTCAAGGCAAAGATGGCCTCGGCAGCTGGTAGGGTGTTCCCTCTTCCACCATCTATTCCTGCCCCAGAGTTCTAACTGCTGGGATGACTGGGGCACAGCCTTCCCAGGCAAGGGTCCCAGGTGGTCTGCCCTCTAAAGGCATTCTCCAACCCTACACTCTCTCGAAAGAGGCTGGCGTGGAGAAAATCTCAGTGCCCGACTGAGTCAGGGGACCCACAGGGGCCATCCCCAAGTCAGCCCCACATTGGGTACTAAGTTTGATGTCGAAAACCTGACCACTGTGCACCAGTGCCAAATCGAATCTGAGAGAGAGTTGTTTGGAGGAAATAGAAAAGAATAGCATTACTGCTTTGGCAGCCAAAGGGGGGACACAGAAACCTCGTGCCCTCAAAAACAGTGTGTCCCAATGCAGGAGGATCTGGTGAGGAGTTTTACAGCAATGGTTTAAGGACGCAGTTCCTCCTAAGGTTTAGTGTGTGTACAGGGACTTAACTCCCTTTAATCTGGCCTCAGATGGTCTCTTGATGAGCTTCTCTGAAATAAAGAAGACTAAAATCTTCTATTTTGTGGAGGTTTTAGGTTGGTAAAGAGCCCAAAGATACGCTTACCTGTATCCCTTGAGGCAAAATCAGGATCCAGCCCCAAGGCAGCACTATTGTTTCTTGATGCTTCCTCACTTTTCTCTGCAACCCCTCCCTTCCCTGATTAGCAACCGTTCGAATCTGCCCTTTGGAAATCAGGGAGGGTCCTGGAGTCTCTAGTCTAAATAAGGCCCTGACACTACTCCTAACTCATTCCCTGACAATGTACCTAACAAAGGCTCTGATGCTAATCCTAAATCAGGCCCTGATACTGTGTCTAACTAAGGCCCTGCTGCAGTCAATATCTAAAGTCCTGACACTATCCTGAGCTAATATCCTCACCCATGTCTTACTAAGGTCCTGAAACTGTCCCAAAGGAAGCCCTTACACTGCCCCTAAAAGAGGCCCTGAGTGTGTTTTTAACAAAGACCCTAATGCTGCTCCTAAGTCACACCCTGACACTGTCCCTGACTCAGGCCCTAAAGATAGGCTTCACATAGGCCCTGTTGCCGTACTTCAGTTAGGCTCTGACATTGTCCCTACATCAAGCCCTGACACTGCTCTTGATTAAAGACCAGACACTGGTCCTGATTAAAGCCCTGACACTGGTCCCAACTAGGACCCTGATGCTCTCAATAACTGACGTCTTCACGCTATCCCTAGCTCATTTCCTGACACTACCCCTGGCCTGGAAGCTGACTCTGTCCCGAACTAATTTCCTGCCTCTTATCCTCACTGATGACCTAATGCTCTCCCTAATTAAGACCCAGACTAGTCCTAACTAAGGCCCTGACACTGTCACTAACTAAGGCCCAGAATCTTCACTAATATAGGTCCTGCTACCGGTAATAACTAAAATACGACACAATCTTGAGCTAATATACTGACCCATTTCTAAACAAAGTCCTGACACTGTCCCTAAGAAATCCCTGTTGCTTTCCCTAAGTCAAGCACTGATGCTGTCCCTGCCCGCATCAATGACACTTGTTCTAAATAAGGCCCTGATAAACTCAGTGACTAAGGTCTAGACACTATCCCTAGGTCATTTCCTGACACGATCCATAAACTTTACCCTAAACCTAGCCCCAGCAAATGTCCTGCCTCTATGCTAACTGAAGCCCTTACTCTGTGCCTAACACAGACCATGAATATAGATCCAACGCCGTGACACTGTCACTAAGGCCTAGATGCTCGTCGTAAATCAGGCCCAGAACTGACACTCAATAAAGCCCTAACACTATTCCTAACTCAGGCCCTGACATGGTACCTAACAGAGGCCCAGATACTAGTCCTAACGCAGGTCCTGACACTGTCTCTAACTAAGGTCCTGCTGCCCTCAATATCTAATGTCCTGACACTATCCTGAGCTCATTTCCTGACCCATCTCTTACCAAGGTCCTGAAACTGTCTGTAAATAAGCCCTGACGCTGTCCCTAAGTGCGACCCTGAGGCTGTCCATAACAGGGGCCCTGATAATGGCTTCAGCAAAGCCCCTGAGGCCAATCCAACAGAGGCCCTTATGCTGCTCCTAAGTCATGCCCTGATACTGTCCCTAGCTAAGGCCCTGACACAAGGACTCACTCAAGCCCTGTTGCTCTTCCCAAGTCCAGCTCTGACGCTGTCCCTACCTGAAGGCCTGACAATGGTCCTAAATTAGGCCCTGATGCACTAAGTAACTGAAGTCTTGGCACTAATCCTAGGTCATGTCCTGACAATATCCAGAGACCTTAACCTAAACTTGCCTTTTACTAATGTCGAGCCTCTTGCGCTAACTAAATCCCAGATGCTGTCCCAAACTAAGGCCCTGAAATTAGTCCCAAGACGATGAAGCTCTCTCTAACAGAGGCCTGGAGGCTCGACCTAACTCAGGCCCTGACACAACACCTAACTCAGGCTCTGACACTGTACCTAACAGAGGCTCTGATGCTCGTCCTTAAATCCTGACCCATGTCTTACCAAGGTCCTAAAACTGTCCCGAAGTAAGCCCTGACGCTGTCCCTAAGGGAGGCCCTGAGAATGTCCCTAACAGAGGCCCTAAGAATGTCTTTTACGAAGACCCTACGGCTGATCTTACAAAGGCCCTTATACTACTCCTACGTCACGTCCTGACACTGTCCCTCACTCAGGCCCTAAAGATAGGCCTCAGTGAGGCCCTGTTGCCGTACCTAAGTTAGGATCTGACGCTGTCGCTACATCAAGCCCTGACACTGGTCCTGATTAAGGCCCTGACACTGGTCCTAACTAAGGCCCTGATGTTCTCAATAACTGAGGTCTTCACGCTATCCCTAGCTCATTTCCTGACACTGTCCCTGGCCTGGACGCTGACTGGGTCCCGAGCTAATTTCCTGCCTCTTGTTCTCACTGAAACCCTGATGCTCTCCCTAACTAAGGCCCAGACTAGTCCTAACTAAGGCCCTGACACTGTCTCTAACTAAGGCCCGGAATCTGTCCCTAATACAGGCCCTGTTGCTGTCAATAACTAAAATCCAGACACTATCCTGAGTTAAGAATCTGACCCATTTCTAACCAAGGTCCTGACACTGTCCCTAAGAAAGCCCTGTCTCTGTCCCTAAGTGAAGGCCTGAGGCTGTGCCTAACTCAGGATCTGAAGCTATGCCTAACTGAGGCCTTGACGATGTGACCACCTCAGGCTCTGATCATGTCTTTAACTAAGACCCTGTTGCTGACCCAACAAAGGCCCTGATGCACCTCCTACATCATGACCTGATAGTGTCCCCAGCAAAGGGCCTGACGCTAGGCCTCACTCAGGCCCTGTAGCTGTCCCTAAGTCAGGCTCTGACGCTGTCCCTACCTGCAGCCATGATACTGATTCTAAATAAGGCCCTGATACTCTCAGTGACTAAGGTCTTGACACTCTCCCTAGGTCATTTCCTGACACGATCCATAAACTTTACTCTAAACCTAGCCCTAGCAAATGTCTGGCCTCTTATGCTAATTGAAGCCCTTACTCTGTGCCTAACACAGACTCTGAATTTAGGCCCAAGGCCATGACACTGTCACTAACTGAGGCCTAGTTGCTCGTCCTAAATCCGGCCCAGAACTGTCCCTCACTAAAGCCCTAACACTATTCCTAACTCAGGCCCTGACATGGTACCTAACAGAGGCCCAGATGCTAGTCCTAACACAGGTCCTGAGAATGTGTGTAACTATGGCCCCGCTGCCGTCGATATCTAATGTCCTGACACTATCCTGAGCTCATTTCCTGACTCATCTCTTACCAAGGTCCTGAAACTATCCCTAAGTAAGCCCTGACGCTGTCCCTAATTGAGACCCTCAGGCTGTCCGTAACAGAGGCCCTGATAATGGCTTTAGCAAAGCCCCTGTGGCCGATCCTACCGAGACCCTTATGCTGCTCCTAAGTCATGCCCTGATACTGTCCCTAGCTAAGGCCCTGACACAAGGCCTCACTCAAACCCTGTCGCTCTTCCCGAGTCCGGATCTGACGCTGTACCTACCTGAAGTCCTGACACTGGTCCTAAATTAGGCCCTGATGCACTAACTAACTGAAGTCTTGGCACTATTCCTAAGTCATGTCCTGACACTATCCCTAGACCTTAACCTATCCTTGCCTTTAACAAATGTTCAGCCTCTTTCGGTAATTAAATCCCTGATGCTGTCCCTAAATAAGGCCCTGAAATTAGTCCCGAGGCCATGAGGCTGCCCCTAACTGAGGCCTGGAGGCTGGCCTAACTCAGGCCCTGACACAACACCTAACTCAGTCCCTGACACTGTACCTAAATAAGGCTCTGATGCTGTCCCTACCTGAAGCCCTGACACTGGTTCTAATTAAGGCCCTGATACTCTCAGTGACTAAGGTCTTGACACTACCCCTACCTAGGTCATTTCCTGACACGAACCCTAAACTTCACCCTAAGCCTGTCTCTTGCAACTGTCCGGCCTCTTATGCTAACTGAAGCCCTTATGCTGTGCCTAATTCAGGCCCTGAATTTAGTCCCACGGACGTGACACTGTCCCTAATTGAGGCCTAGATGCTCTTCCTAAATCTGGCCCAGAACCTGACACTGTCTCTAACTAAGAATCTGTCCCTAATATTCCGGCCCTGCTGCCGGAATCTGTTCCTAATATAGGCCCTGCTGCCGGCAATAACTAAAATCCGGGCACTATCCTGAGCTAATATCCTGACGCATCTCTAAGCAAGGGCCTGACACTGTCCCTAAGAAAGCCCTGTCACTGTCCCAAAGTGAAGGCCTGAGGCTGTGCCTAACTCAGGCCCTGAAGCTATGCCTAACTGAGGCCTTGACGATGTGACCACCTCAGGCCCTGATCATGTCTTTAACTAAGATCCTATTGCTAACCCAACAAAGGCCCTGATGCAGCTCCTACATCATGCCTTGACAGTGTCCCCAGGTAAGGGCTTGACTCTAGACCTCACTCAGGTGCTGTTGCTCTCCCTTAGTCAAGCACTGGAGCTGTCTCTACCTGAAGCTATGATACAGGTTCTACATAAGACCCTGATACTCTCAGTTTCTAAGGTCTTGACACTATACCTAGGTCATTTCCTGACACGATCCATAAACTTTACCCTAAACCTAGCCCTAGAAAATGTCTGGCCTCTGATGCTAATTAAAGCCCTTACTCTGTGCTTAACACAGACACTGAATTTATGCTCAAAGCCATGACACTGTCCGTAACTGAGACCTAGATGCTCGTCCTAAATCCGGCCCAGAACTGTCCCTCACTAAAGCCCTAACACTATTCCATATCAGGCCCTGACACAGTACCTAACAGAGGCCCAGATGCTAGTCCTAACACAGGCCCTGACACTATGTGTAACTATGGCCCTGCTGCCTTCAATATCTAATGTCCTGACATTATCCTGAGCTAATATCATGACCCATGTCTTACAAGGTCCTGAAACTCTCCCAAAATAAGCCCCGACGCTGTCCCTAAGTGAGGCCCTGAGGGTGTCCCTATCAGAAGCCCTGAGATGATCTTTAACGAAGACCATAATGCTGATCCTACAAAGGCCCTTATACTACTCCTACGTCGTGTCCTGACACTGTCCCTCACACAGGCCCTAAAGATAGGCCTCAGTGAGGCCCTGTTGCCGTACCTAAGTTAGGATCTGATGCTGTCGCTACATCAAGCCCTGACACTGGTCCTGATTAAGGCCCTGACACTGGTCCTAACTAAGGCCCTGATGCTCTCAATAACTGAGGTCTTCACGCTATCCCTAGATCATTTCCTGACCCTATCCCTGATCAGGAAGCTGACTGTGTCCCAAGCTAATTTCTTGCCTCTTGTCCTCACTGAAGCCCTGATGCTCTCCGTAACTAAGGCCCAGACTAGTCCTAACTAAGTCTCTGACACTGTCTCTAACTAAGGCCCGGAATCTGTCCCTAATACAGGCCCTGCTGCTGTCAATAACTAAAATCCAGATACTATCCTGAGTTAATAAACTGACCCATTTCTAACCAAGGTCTTGACACTGTCCCTAAGAAAGCCCTGTCTCTGTCCCTAAGTGAAGGCCTGAGGCTGTGCCTAACTCTGGCCCTGAAGCTATGCCTACCTGAGGCCTTGCCGCTGTGACTACCTCAGGCCCTGATCATGCCGTTAACTAAGACCCTGTTGCTTACCCAACAAAGGCCCTGATGCACCTCCTACATCATGCCCTGAGAGTGTGCCCAGCTAAGGGCCTGACGCTAGGCCTCACTCAGGCCCTGTTGCTCTCCCTAAGTCAAGCACTGGAGCTGTCTCTACCTGAAGCCATGATACTGTTTCTACATAATGCCCTGATACTCTCAGTGACTAAGGTCTTGACACTCTCCCTAGGTCATTTCTTGACATGATCCGTAAACTTTACCCTAAACCTAGCCCTAGCAAATGTCCAGCCTCTTATGCTAATTGAAGCCCTTACTCTGTGCCTAACACAGACACTGAATTTAGGCCCAGGGCCATGACACTGTCCCTAACTGAGGCCTAGTTGCTCGTCCTAAATCCGGCCCAGAACTGTCCCTCACTAAAGCCCTAACACTATTCCCAACTCAGGCCCTGACACGGTACCTAAAAGAGGCCCAGATGCTAGTCCTAACGCAGGCCCTGACATTGCGTCTAACTAAGGCCCTGCTGCCGTCAATACCTAAAATCCTGAGATTATCCTGAGCTAATATCCTGACACATGTCTTACCAAGGTCCTGAAACTGTCCCAAAGTAAGATCTGACTTTGTCCCTAAGTGAGGCCCTGAGGCTGTCCCTATCAGAGGCCCTGAGCATGTGTTTAATGAAGACCCTTGTGCTGATCCTACAAAGGCCCTTATACTACTCCAACGTGATGCCCTGACACTGTCCCTAATTCAGGCCCTAAAGATAGTCCTCACTTAGTCCTTGTTGCCATACCTTAGTTAGGCTCTGACCCTGTCCCTACATCAAGCCCTGACACTGGTCCTGATTAAGGCCCTGACACTGTTCCTAACTAAGGCCCTGATGCTCTCAATAACTAAGGTCTTCACGCTATCCCTAGCTCATTTCCTGACACTATCCCTGGCCTGGAAGCTGACTCTGTCCCGACCTAACTTCCTGCCTCTTATCCTCAGTGAAGCCCTAATGCTCTCCCTAACTAAGGCCCAGATTAGTCCTAACTAAGGCCCTGACACTGTCTCTAACTAAGGCCCGGAATCTATCCCTAATATAGGACCTGCTGCCGGCAATAACTAAAATCCGGACACTATCCTAAGTTAGGAATCTGACCCATTTCTAACCAAGGTCCTGACGCTGTCCCTAAGAAAGCCCTGTCTCTGTCCCTAAGTGAAGGCCTGAGGCTGTGCCTAACTCAGGCCCTGAAGCTATGCCTAACTGAGGCCTTGAAGCTGTGACCAACTCAGGCCCTGATCATGTCTTTAACTAAGACCCTATTGTTGACCCAACAAAGGCCCTGATGCAGTTCCTACATCGTGCCCTGACAGTGTCCCCAGCTAAGGGTCTGATGCTAGGCCTAAATCAATATTAGTAAGTATAAGTAAGTATACTGCGTGTCTACATGCAAAAGCGGGCCTGATGGCACAAGGCGTGTTTCCCATTTTGAAAGTTCTATTCATGGGGCCTTGAATTTCCCGGAGAGGCATACTGTTCACGGCTCTGTAGAAACTGTAGGTTTGGCTCTGGGAAGAAATGGGGTTTTCTCTACTAAAACATGGTGCTTCCAAGGCCTGGTTGGGAGCTGTTGCTGCCACTCTCTATACCTACGTGAAGACCAAAAGTCAGCCGTTGCCTCGAGGTAAGTCCCTGAATTGCCCTGCTGAAGCGGAGGCATGCAGCAGTTTCAAAATGGACGTCGTCGCAGTGCAGGAAGGCTTTTTTTTTTTTTTTTTTCTTTGTACACGGGCCTCTCACTGTTGTGGTCTCTCCCGTTCCGGAGCAGAGACTACAGACGCGCAGGCTCAGCGGCCTTGGCTCTCGGGCCTATTCACTCCGGGGCATGTTGGAACTTCCCGGTCCGGGGCACGAACTCGTGTCTCCTGCATCGGCAGGCAGACCCTCCACCACTGCGCCACCAGGGAAGCCCGAAGTTCTGCATTAGTTTAACGTTAGGACACTTTTCCGGACACATAGAACACTCGTGTGGGCACCCTATTCCCTGCAAGGACACTGAGTAGCGGCAGGCTCCACTGTTCTGCTCAGAAACATCCAGGCCCGGAAGCCCTTCCCAGTCACTCTGTGTATGCTGACAGTAGGGAAACACACTGCACTCTTCCTTGGGACAGCTAGATTTCCTCAGCACGCCAACAGCTCCAGCAAGTCTCTTGTTCACATCCTACATGCCATAGAAGTCTTCCTCATTGCCCTCATCTGAGCTGCACCTGGATAAACAATCTTCTTCGCAGTTTTTCTAAGAACTCATAACAGAAGACACGATACCAACAGGAGATAGCCTGCATGCATTCCTACTGTAATTAAAGCAGAGTTCTTCCTGTTAAACTGTAGCATTTAAGAAGAGACTAAGGCCCGAGAGCCTACTTAGAACTTTCCTTGGATGAGGGAGTTCGCTTGGGAGGGGACTAATGTCTACCTGCAAATGCGGACCTGTTGGCACAAGCCGTGTTTCCTAATTAGTCCCAAGGCTGTGACACTTTCTCTAACTAAGGCCTGCATGCTCGTCTTAAGTCAGGGCATAATGTTGTCTGTATCTAAGGCCCTGAATCTACACCTAACTCAGGCTTCACACTGTCCGTATCTATGACCCTGTCACTACTCCTAACTCAGGCTCTCACATTATTCCTAACAAAGTCTCTGATGCTAGTCCTAACTAAGGCCCTGACACTGTCCCTAACTAAGGCCTTGATACTACTCCTAACTCAGGCCATAACCCTGGTCCTAATTATGGCGCTGACACCTCTCATAACTCAGGCACTGAAATGATACGTAACAAAGGCTCTAATGGTAGTCCTAACTAATGCCCTGACTCTGTCCCTAACAAGGCCTTGACACTGTCACTAAATATTGTCCTGACACTACACCTAATTCAGGCCCTGACACGAAACTTAACTAAGGCTCTGATGATAGTCCTAAGGCCCTGTCACTGTCCCTAACTAAGGCCCTGAGAGCACTTGTAACCCAGGCCCTGACACAATTCCTAACATAGGCTCTGATGCTAGGCCTAAATAAGGCCCTGACAGTGTCCCTAAATATGGCTCTAACACGACTACTAAATCTGACGTAGATACTGGCCCTAGCTAAGGCTTTGATACTACTCCGAACTGAGGCCCTGACAGTTTCCCTATCTAAGGCACTGACACAACTCCTAACTCAGGCCCTGACAGTATCCCTAACTAAGGTCTTGACACTACTCCTAACTCAGGCCCTCACATGATTCCTAACAGTCTCCGATGCTAGCCCTAACTAAGGCCTTGACACTGTCCCTAACTAAGGCCTTGACACTACTACTAACTCAGGCCATGACCCTGGTCCTAACTAGGGCCTTGACAACACTCCTAACT